>NW_010107096.1:0-8125 GCF_000699245.1 Pterocles gutturalis | reverse complement strand
AGAGTGGAGAACAAAAAGATACACCTTTAACAAGTGTTCGACAGCCCTGGACACTCTGGCTATAGGTGTTAGGAAACAAAAGCAGGCCAGGGCATGAGTGCTCCTACCTGCAGGCACTATAGTTTCCCTGCTCGCAAGTGCTTTGGCATGACTCTGGCCCAGGCCAATTAGTGCTCTGCCACACAACACCTAGGTACCAATGTGAAGAACTGTCCCCAGCAGGCCATATGGACCAGGTCTCCTTCTCTTGAGAGAAAGGCATGTTCTTCTACACATACATCATACCACACCATTACTCCTGAGGATCACACAATGACTGTTAGCCCATTTTATTCATGGGCACAAAAATGGCCATCAGGTATAGAAAGGAAATGACATCTAGGGAGAACTGGCAGCCAGGGATCTAACTCAGGAACATACTTAAGGCTTCTGGACAACAGTGAACCTCAGCAGATGTCTAAGTACCTGATCAATTAAAAAGGAAGCCTAAAGATATCTGAGCTAACCTATAAAAAAAAAGTTAGTGGTTATTCGACTGAAACCTTTGCAGTGATTTTTTCTATTGAAGAAAGTATTTCAGCTGTGACAGCCAGCAACCAAAAGCAAGGGAAAAAGAGTAAGGGAAGAACAGCTTGTCTGTTTAAATAAAGGGCAATAAATGACTTGGCATGCACCTTTTCTAACAAAAATGTACCAGAAACTTTATAGTGTAAAAACCTGAATATTCATTCTGCAAAGCACAAAGCCATTTCAGCATCTGTTGCAAACACTGCATTATCTAAGAATGTAACTATGACACAAATATACAGAACTATAAATACAATTACATCTGTAGTTTTTATGTAAAGTAATCAGATGTTATGCATGAGAATATCAAAACCAGAAGAAAAACATCAGGTTTTGATAAAGGTTGAGATATTCTAGGATTTATATGGCATTAAATTTTACTCTAAATCAAGGCAGACCAGTTCCTAGCCTAAAAAGGGAGAAATGTCAAATTTCATGAAGTTCACTTGAATTTCCAGCACTCACATGGTTTTTAAAGGAAAGGTGGCAATACATAGTCAAATATAAAACCATGAGAGTTTGCAGGAAATAATTTTTCCTTTACCTATACTTACAATGCCATATATTTTGTTTACAGTTTAATCTAATATTAAAAAAAAAATATAACCCAAATATTAAGGGAACAATACTACATACAAAGATTACCTGTAGGATGAAAGGAACCTTATGGAGAATTGCTAGTTGTTTATTCTTTTGCTATCCAACATTTGTTGAGACCACTTGGTAGAAAAACTGCAGAAGACCATCTTCCAATTTAAAATTGTGTATTTTTTATTTTACCTACTTTAACTGAACTCTCTCATATCACTAACTTCAGGTTTTTTTGCTCAAATAAAACTACTAGGGAAAAATCTGTCCTCTGAAAGTGACAAAGAATTTCCTGACAGTGACAGTTGTGTTGTATTTCCTTATTTGTGAACATTCTGTTCAAAATTTTCCTATTTTAAAATCACAGCAGTTTCCATACTGAAAATTAGTCACCCCAGGGAATAAGTAGCAATTTCTATCCAGTTCAATAGGGTCACAATTTGAGACGGCAGGAAACAACACATCTTTAATGAAAAGCAAGCACACAATTGCTAGACAGTTTTCTGCATGGAGAAACTTCAAAAATCCACACCAAAAGAATGCATCAAAACTCTTTATAATGATTCTTCCAGGCATGCTTTATCAGGTGGTATTATTAAAGTTTCAAAACAATGGTAAAATCTACCTGTAGCTTTCTTTTTGCATATGCCATCCTGGAAATAATTTAATGTCATTCTACTTTGATGTGCAGTTTCATAATTCAGCTCCTCTGAAGTCCACGCTGATGCTAAACAGGTTGCTTCCCAATGTTCCTCCTCTTGCGTACCGCTCCCTACCCTTGCAATGTGCTGAAAGTGCACTTAATGAATGCCGTCCCTCCCACAGTCACGCTGTCACACAGCTCAATGAGTTGATGCTGCAAGGGGGCAGGGGGTAGAGCAAGGATTAAATTTCTCTGTCCAAATCATTACTTTTCTTCTCTTACTGCTGCCCTAAACTTCCAACAGAATAATTTCAGGAGAGCTTAGGTAATGAGGTAGTAGCCCAACCACAGAGCTTACCAGGAATAAAGTCTTGGGTTTTGGGGTGTTTGGTTGGAGTTTTTGGTTGGTTGGCCTTTACTGGGGGGAAGAGGAAGCAGGGGAGCGTTGGTTTGAGTTTTTGGTGGGTTTTTTGTTTGTTTTTTGTTTTTTTTTTTTTTCAATATATGAATATAACAATACCAAATTGTTTTCCCTCTTATACTTTTTTTCAGCTAAAATACAAACAAATTGTTTTGGCCTTCAATTTTCTACCACGTTGCAAAACCTATCAAAACAGAGGTAGCCAACAGAAATTTTGACTCATGCTTAGTTAGAGCAACTTAGTCAGTGCTGGTTTATGCAAGTTCTTTCCAATTAAAGGCCTTTTATTTTTTCCCATGAGAGATTTTTCTGTAAAATTGTATATTTGGGATGGCTTTTTCCTCTCTACTTAAAATCTGATGTGCTCTTGCCTTCCACAGGTTGCTGAAATGCAGACAGTTGGTTTTGTTTTTTCTTTTGTGGGGAAAAAAAAAAAATGAATGCATTTTCTTACAACTAAGAGAAGTCAGATGTCTAGCACTTAATTGCTTTGCATCCAGCGCATGTGAAACACTGCCAAGTCAAAGTCGCAAGTGAAAATAGCAAGCAGAAACCACTTTGGACATATGTAAATAGCTACTTGAAGTAATGGAGAAGAAAGGCTTGCAAAGGCTAATTGGCCAGTCTAAAGCCATATGATGTATAAGATCTGTATAGATACTTCTTAGATGCCAGAAGCAGTATTGTGCTTTAAATGTTTTTAGAGAGTTAGCAAGTCACAGAAAGCAACTCTCTGTGCTTATATTCTGATGAAAAAAATATCTTGGTTACTTTCCTGTCTTCCCACTGACTCTTGCACTGACACTATAATTTTTGCCAGTAATTCACCTTTGTAACAATCAGGTACAGTGGAACACCGTTGTTTTGTTTTGTTTTTTTTTTCCTCTCTGGATCATTAAAATTAAGCAAAGAATACCTAGCTGTCACTTCAACTTTCATAAATCAAGATGGGAGTTCCTCTCTAACACTCTGTATGTGTTCTTGTGCATCTTAATGCAAGCAATTTACACTCTGAGTAAGGAAGGAGTTAGCACTTGTCCTACACAAATGACTGAGTAGTTATGTAGCAAACAGGAAAGTTCCAGGTTTCACCTTCATTAAGCAGCGAATATGCTGAGAATGTTGGGGGTTTTAATTATTGTTTTAACTTCTTATAAGGAGTAGAGGGTGGAGACAAAACTAAGAACTCCTAAACCAAAAACCTGATGGTTACAAAATTTTGTATGGGATGCAATTCTTCAACTGGGTGTAAAGTCTAACAATTGAAAAAAAACCCACACAGCAAATAGAATCTTTATCTCAACACTGAAACAGAGGTACTGAAAATACATAATCCCCACCCAAATATGATTTCCCACTGTCTTCCCTTCCTGTCTGGAAACAAAACCAAACCAGCAAAGCCAAAAGATTCAACACTCCATCTCACTCCACTCCCTTTGCTTACCATAAGGAAAAGTTTATTGGTCTCTTTCTGATTTCTTCATCCTTGAACAGGAATGAAATCATCATCATCAGGAGCAGAATAATTTTGCCAAAGCGGTAGGAGGTTATCCAATACCACATGATACAGAAGGCAGTTTTATCCAGGTTTACTTTAATAAGCAGTATTTCACCTCTAGAGCTGATAAAAAATTCCAAATGCATTTTCTGTTTGCCATAGGAGATGGAATACTTAAAGAAATACATATTTTTTATTACACAGCATACTGCTCACATAACTTAGATCCTTCCCCCTCTATTTCCTTAAACATCAAGTTCTTCAATAACAGCTGAGTCTGTTCTTGATAGCTTTACCTGTCATTTTAGATAACATTTTACCTTCTGATTTTATGTATTTAAAACATGTTTCATATCTTTTCACTTTCCCATTCTCCTTAAAAAGCACAATCTGTTTGGCATCTACTAAATCTTCTTGAAATTTAACATTATTAAGCTAAAGCTTGAAATGGGCAGAGAGCCCAAGCATGGTTTCGTGGCTTGGCTTGAGTTCATACAGAAAGCAGTAATGAAGTCTGAAGGCAAGGAAACCCACCTATCCAAGTCAGGACCATTATCAAAACAGCTCTGAAGCTTTCCTGCTCTACACACCCACTTTCTCTACAGATGTTGCAAAAGTAAGAACCCATTCTGTCCTCCTCAACATGTAGCACTGTGAAATTCAATGATGGGGATGACAGATGACAAAATATGCAAGATGCTCTTTTCTGTCTTCTGCAGCAGCATTAGTGAAAAATAATAACTGAAACAGGTCTACTGTGTCAGTGCACAGTCTCTTCTGAGCAAAGGAGGTACTGATTCCATTTGTAAATGCAGTGCCAGACTTTCTCATTCAATGATAATACCACAACCATATACTAAAAAAAACAAAAGTTCAATCAAAACATGATAGAGCTCCCCTTCAAAGCGATAATTATCCTTCCACTATTATCCTTAGTGCAAACTACTAGAATCAGAGCCAGTTAATTAAAAAGCCACATAAGTTACATGTTTCATTTTTGCTACCCTGCTGTGCAGCTTGACAGTCACTAAGGAAGGGGAAAGCAGGGAAAATATGTGAGAGTGGCAAACTAAGGACTGCATTTTGCAACCAAGAAGCAGCTAATGATGGAACTAGTTTATAGACCCCTCAGGAACGAAGGCTCACTCACTGGCATGAGGAAGGATTACACAATCTGACAACATGGGCTGGGCAAACAGATGAGGAGATAATACAAACCAGGAAGGGCACTGAGAAAAGTTACACGCACATAAGATAAAACAGTTGATCAGTTTAATTGAATCCTGCTTGTTCAAACACTTTGGTAAGGAGATGTTTTCTAGCTCTGTACCAATACTGTGATTCTTTTTCAATAACATTTTCAATTATTTTATGACTATTTATTACTTTCCAGACTCTGTACCATCTGGAGAGTAAAATTTACTCGAATCTTTTCTTTCTGTCTGTGCCTCTGTTGTGTTAACTGGTTATTATCTTTTCTAGAAGCTCAAATTGTTGCCCTAAGTTCATTTCTTAATTCCAGTGCAATGACCAAGAAGTCAGACTACACTGTCTGAAATACCCACAACTTCAATCACACAAAAGCAAAACCTCTCTCAACACAAGAATGAATACTGATTAGTTTTGCTTTCAAAATACTGATTAATTAGCTACCTTGTGAAACAGTAGACAGCACATAATCAGAAACAGTGCACAACACATTCTGTAAGCAAGTATAATCATATGCAAAGCATACCAATTTTTAAAAATAGCTCTTCTAATACTGAGGATGATAGTTCACTTGAAAAAAAGGGAACATTTAGCCATATCCTAAGTTTAAGAGTGGCTATGAAAAGTTTTACAGCAATGAAATTCCACAAAAGTTGCACTATGTTCAACAGGATTAAAACTTTACATTAACATACACTATTGCCTTTGTGTTGCCTAAATATTATAGTAAACACAGTATCAAAAGTGATTTTTTCCAAATTAGACCACGGTTGCTTCACATCCAGAGCTCACAGTTCTCACCCAGAACATCTGAGCTTTAGTGATCTGTGCCTAAACAATTTCCAAACATGTTTGTTTACTATCCATCAAGCACAATTACATGTTTAACAATATTGATATTATTTGTCTTAATGAATATTGAGAAATACTAGGACCTTATGAAATCCTAGCAATGTACTGTCTCTACAAATACAGCTGCTGTTCCAAGGAAAGATTTAGTTAAAACTACTTTAAAACTTCTACTTTTTTTTTTCCTATGCAAAATACTTGAAGATCTTTGCTCCCATTTTAGCAAAATTAGGTGAGAAATTAAATATGAAAGACTGTACACAGTACATAAATTCCACAGTCTGCTCATCTCATTTAATCTATGAAATAATTAATCCAAGTTAGGTTAATTAACTCACTTCTGTGACTCAAAGTAACACTATCAAAAGATTAAAGCTGCTGTAGCAATACCCTGACAAATAGTATCAAACACTGGAACTTCACTGCTTTTGCTGAGATGTAACATAACATAAGGTCATGATTCGCATACATTTACGGCCACAGTAGGAGGCTGGAGTGGCAAGGAGAGGAGAGGCAAAAGAAAAACTAAAACTGTAAGAAGACAACACAGTCATGACTGGTTTATACACGCTATTTAAAATGCTTAATTTACTTCTAATATCACTACTTTATAACAATGATATATTTACATGGCTGAACTTGTTCCTTGTCTGCATCTGGTCTGGTATATTTTGGTTTTTGCAAATCAACTGTTTCATGAACCAATCACACCCCAATCATTTTAAAATCATACCACAAGCAGGAAATTAATTTTTACCTAGAGCACTAAACTTTTTATTAGCATTAGAAAGCTTCCTGTTTGTGCAGGTGCTTATTTTGAGATTTTTCTAACTATTTAGCCAAAATTTGACAGAGAAAATGAATTACTTTTTGCTTCAATTAAGAAGGATGCTTTTCAGAACAAGGGGACTCATAAGAATACTTTGCAAAGTTTGTGCTTGAAACAATCAGGTTTTTTCCTTCTAAATGATAAATACAAGCATGAGACTGAAAGAAGACTGAATATAAAATTAGATTTAACTGTACAACTACATACATTGTTCCCTGAAGCACTATTCTGAGTGTCAGAAGATTCACCATTCATTCTTTGACACAGATTTCTAAAAACTATGTATTTGCCAGTTTTGAGGCACTAAAGATCAAAAAAAATTAGTCACACTACTACCATCACTCTTAAATTATTTCATTATGCATTAACTGTAACACTTTGTTTCAATAAGCTTTTTCACATCATAGTGCTGAGTGTTTCTACTCCTTTTTAAAATAAGTCAAGACAGTAAAAACATCACGCTACTGGTGACAGTTCCTATGAATAATACTCTATCAACAGAAAAACAAGGAAACCCTGTTACTTCAATACTTAGTAACAAGTCAGTGAAAACTACCAGCACAGAGAGTATAAAATAATTACAGATTTGTTTGCATTGAAAACTACTATGGGTTGATTAAATTTGATTAATGCATACACATTCAAGAAAACCCTGACAAGCATTTATTAAAGTAATACGGAAATATCAATTAAAGCAAAAATTTTCAGCTAGACCACCCTTTTCTGCTAGCAGTTTATATCACTAATCATTTTATTTCCTTTGCAATTATACACCTCAAATGCAAATTGCTGATGAATTCTGGGTTAGATGTCCAATTTACCACTAAAATGAGCAGGAATTAGAAGCACACATACCTTTACTAATGGCCTTCCTTCATTGTGCAGGAAATATATTGCATAGTATATACTATTATCATCCATTAAATGCATTTCCTCAAAATATTTTGGTACTATTCATATACTTTAGCAGTGTAAGGACTGTCACCAAAAATCTGCCATGTTTGTTGTAAAATCACATCATGCATTTAGACTGCAGATACATATGAGAATAAAGAAACTTTCCACTAAATGGAACATAGCATGTACAGTTGTTGGATCTGAACTGAATCTCTTATAGGGTAATCAGTACTGCAAGTTGGTCACAGAAACGCTACAGCAGCAGGTTTTGCCATGACGTGGAAAGTCTGACAAATCCAAAACTATTTTTGTAACAGTTATGTTATTTCACAATATGTTAAGATCATTATGACATCTCTTGGGTACTCCACAGGGTTACTGTAGTAGATGTAATTTTCTTTCCCACAAATAACTTGCCTTTTCTGTTGTTTTTTTTTTCCCCCCCCCCCCTCCTTTTACTGATTACACATTTCAAAGTTCAGTGCTAGTCAGCCTGCCCTGTTCCTGGGAGCCCCGCAGAATCACACCCCACCGGTTTGTTCATCCATTAATTTACTTGCTGCATGCAAGGAAATCTAAATGTTTTCCTCCCGATTGCTTTCATAGAATCATAGAATGGCCTGG
>NW_010107095.1:0-74345 GCF_000699245.1 Pterocles gutturalis | reverse complement strand
TGCGATGCTGTTGGGTCCTGCCCGAGGAGGAGGCTCTGCGTGGTTTGGGTCTTGTTGGGATAATGATCCCTGCAAAGGACAGAAAGCTGACAAGGTGTTGTGACAGGAGAGTAAGAGGAGAGCTGGGGCGGCCTGCTCTGCGCACCCCTGGCTGCTCTGGCGGCTGCCTCAGCGCCCCTGGCTTGCTCTGCTGCTGTGGCCCAGCACCACGCTTCCTGAAAATGCACACAAACCCGGCTGAACTCGGGTCGATGCAGAATTCCAAGGCATTTCATGTAACTATA
Organism: Pterocles gutturalis; assembly: GCF_000699245.1. Taxonomy (NCBI): domain Eukaryota; kingdom Metazoa; phylum Chordata; class Aves; order Pterocliformes; family Pteroclidae; genus Pterocles; species Pterocles gutturalis. The sequence goes on along the minus strand of NW_010107095.1, from coordinate 74,061 downwards.
GTTTCCTAAACATTCATACAGGAAAGCTGTGCGCGTGTTTAAAGTTTGTAACAAGCACTGGGAATGCTTCGGTGTTCTTGGGAGTTGGAGTGGCAGAGATGGGAAGGTAACGTGGAGGCCCTCTTACTTTTTTCTTTTTTCTTTTTTTTTTCCCTTCACAGAACTAGTAAATGTTCACAAATGTGCTTGTAAGGTCTATGGGAGTGTCTCTTGTTTTTTCTCTTTTGACTTAATATGTTATGGGTCAGCTGCCTGCTAACGCAGAGCTTGGGGCACAGCAGACGGAGAGAAGAATTATAATATTCTGTGCCCATAGCAACCTTCCAGAGAGATCAGGAAATGCAAAAATAATAAATGTATCTGTTTTCTCTAAGGTTGTAATTCCAAACTGACAACACTAGAGATGAGTTTAGAAATTGAAATCATAAGTAGATTGCCAATGGCTGTCAAGTGTTGAGTTGCTACTGCTAGCCCCTATTACTGTGATAGTTGTTATTATAGTTACTAAGAATTATATTACGATCATGCCAACAAACTTAGTCAAGGATTTGGATTCCAAAATCCATCAGGTTAGGTACAGTGTTCACACAGGTAAAACAACAAAACAGTTGTTGTTTCAAAACAGCTTAGAGACATTTTCCATTTGTGGTAGAAATACACTAGTGAACTATTGCTAGGGCATGCATAAGAAAAATGTAAGAAAAAATAAACTATCATTAATAACCTTAAGCTTGCTATCCTACCATCCCTTCATGAAAAAAAAAAATAAAATAAAGAACCAAAAATCAGCGCCACAAATAAAAATGATTTGACAACTCTAAATATATTTATTTATTTAAATATATTTTTGGGCCAAAAGGCCCAAAGTGCATGCAGTGCAGGTAAGGGAAGGAAGCCCCCAGCCCTGGAAACATTCAAGGTCAGGTTGGGCAGGGCTCTGAGCAGCCTGATGTAGTTAAAGATGGCCCTGCTCATTGCAGGGTGGTTGGACTAGGTGACCTTTAAAGGATCCTTCCAACCCAAACCATTCTGTGAGTCTAAGCTGCATCAAGATGATTAAGAAGCTAAAGCACAGCTTTCCAAATGACACGTTTAACTTCATGTTGCCTTTGCTTGGAGGTTCTCACCTAAAGAAAGATTCTGAAAGAAAATAAAATTGTCCAGGGAGACATCTGAAAATTGAAGAGGTGCTTCTGATAGGTGTTCCCTGTCTAGAGGGAAAATACTGTTTTATAGATATAAATCTGGCTACTAACCCACCAAATATTAGAGTACTTTCAATGCACAAGGTTCTGAGATACAATGTCTGCGAACTGGACGAAAATCAGGGCTAAAATAAGGGGGCTATTTCATTAATATGCTTGTGGTGATTTCGTTGTATTTACTATGGTATGAAATGAAATGCATTTCAAGTGATTGCTTCATGCGATGAGGATACTACTGCTGGTTTATTTGCTTTCAAGTCCGTGATATTCTGTGCTAAAGGCATATTATCTTAACCTGAAGAAAACAATATAGTACTAGGATTGACCCAGTATCCACTGGAGATACTGGTGGATGAGATGTGATGAATCTGCACATAGCATGTATGGTTTTTCTATTTGTATTCCATTTCTAAACATGCTATAGCAGCTACTGCTATCAGCCTCATTCTTATTTTGAGGATTTGGTGACCAAGGCCAGTAGCTCATTTCTTTTTCACCACAAAAAGCTCATTGGTAAGTGTAGAACCTCACCTGTGAATCCAGCAAGAACTCCTTCATCAGGTGACCAAGGGTCAGAGCCTTAGCTTCGTGGATGCTCTGAAACCCTTGAGAAGGGGAATTTACCCTAGACCATGGGACGCTTTTTCATTCGTGTTATTAGGAAGCAAATTGTGTTAAACAATTCTGCAGTTTTAAGGTGGAGGCTTCTAGTTCTAGTTGAGCAGTGTATGTTTTCTAGTGCTTAATCTCACAACCCAAATGAATCACTTTGAACTGATACAGACTCAAAATCTGCTGGAGTCGGGTAATTCTTTCCATTTGGCAAGAAGGTGGAAGCACTTTTACATAGCAGGTGGAATCTCAGCAGGGCAACTCTAGTTTCACTTTGATGAGACATCCTGCCACCTGTCTCAGATGTTACTCTGAATAGCAACTTGAGTTAAAATGAAAAGTAAAGATGTTTTAACTTTGCCCCCCAAATACATGAGCACGTACTGGAGTCCCCATTTAACCCTCACAGCATACAAAATTCTGCTTCTGTGAATTATTTCTTTCTCTATGCAATGTTCGCTGTCTACTGTTCCTCACTAGCTTCAAACCCCAGTGTCATGGAGCAGTCTTAACGGATACCACCAACTCCTATAAAAATACACAGCTTCTTAAATCCTTACTCCATCTGAGTTGTATGATGGCCTCAAAAACTTAGAAGCACGTTCAGTTTTTAGCTGTCATAGTAGAAGTAAACTTGAAGAATCACCAGAGCTGGGAAGCATTTTAAAAACACTTCTGGAATTGGTTTGGGGATTTTTATTAAGCATCACTTTTGGGTTTTGGTTACCTTAGGTTTTCTGAACACTTTTTATTTATTGCAGTATCACTGTACCTTGCAAATACTTCACTTATAAAGATGTCCAGTTCTACAGGTGACACCAGAGTTAAACCACAAACTCTTCTGAATTCCTCCATACAAAGCTTGGAGGTGCAAACTGGCTTAATTGCTGCTAGCTTTTCTGTATTATATATTGCAGACCACTACAAAAGTTAAAACTAAAGTACCACCAAAACCAAAATCAGAACAGGAGAGGGTTATAGGCATGTTTTTCTGTGCTGGCTACAAAGAAAAATACAGTTTCTAGCATAAATTATCCAAGCTTTATTTTCTCATATAAAGTAGACATGGGTAGGAACAGCTCTAGATCTGGTATATTTAAGAAACAAATGTAGAAATGACAGTTGAATAAATGGAACTGGGGTTGGAGGGTGTTACGCCTTTGTCTCTTAAATAAGGGCTGTGTATATTGGAGAGGAGGATGAGTTGGGAAAGAATATAGACATCTAAATCAGTTCATTTATCCTCCATTTAGAAGTCAACCTGTTATGAGTACCTGTCAGGAAAGCTGTGTGCTTTCATCTGCAGAAATGCAAAAGGAACATAAGAATTAAAGAAAACATGTTGCTAGGGTTAAAGGAAAATCAAGCCACAATCAGCAGGGAGATTACAGAAACTGACAATGTTAAATATAACTTTTTAAAAAATGTCTAGGAATATTATCAATCATTTAATATAAAAACAAATTTCTTAAATTCTAAAGAATGTTTCAAAGGGTCCATCACATATTTATTTTCTAGCCCTCAGAATTTTTCCTGCTTTTTACACTGGTCTGCACTTGTTAAGACTCAGTTTCAGGTAAAACAGAATTTCAAATAATTGAAAAAAACAAGAGTTAGTAATGTTATAAGAAACCTTTAAAACCATTTTAACTAGGACTTACATCTATGTCGATTAAAGAATATCACCAAAACCCATATTTTTCATTTTCCAGGAGATGCCAGCAGGTACAGCCAGTCATTTTAAGTGCAGTAGAAGGTAATGGTTGCTCCTCTGTGAGGGGAAAAAAAAAAAAATCAAATTCCTGAGATGTATTACTGTTGCAAGATGCAAGATAGCGCTTCAGCGTAACTTAGAGAATTATTTGCAGCTGCAAGCACCCCAGCAAACTTTTCCGTCCCATTTATCAAAACACTTTCAGTTTCCAGCTTAAAGCAGGTGAAACCATAACAAATATTGCACAAGGACTGTTTATCTGTATCCAAAGCATTTGAACAAAGTGTTTATATAAATCAGTGTAAACTTATTCTTTCTTGACACTTCCGCTTTTACAACGCTTCACTTTGAATTCTGATGGGGTTTTAGGTAGCATACCATTTTGTTTCTGTCCACACACTGGTTTTAGAGCAAGCAAAGACTTAAAGGTCAAAAGGAGCAAAGTGCAAACGCTATTAAAATGAGCTGGGCAGGTCACGTAATCAAAAAATCACATTGTGGATGTTCAATAAGCATCAGAGATGCCTGCGGTTATGTGGAAAATATTGCTGCGCAGTGGTATCTCTTCTGGGTGAATGAAGAAGGGGCAGCTCCGCTATCACAGCAGCAGCCTGTGCCTCTCAGCAGAGCAGAGGTGATGTGTTCATAATATCGGAAAGATGCAAAGACAAAAAGAATTTCTGCACGTATGTTTTTAAAAATTGAGCCACAAGCATTACAGCTATGTAAGCGCAATCCTGTCCCTGCAGATGAGGAAGTAAAATACAAATTATCCAAAAAGTGTGGTTTGGATCATTCAAAACTATGCACAGTAAAAGCTGCTTCAGGATTAAAATCCAACGATGCAACTTGCTCTACAAGCTGGGTTAGCACCAGTGTGGACACTGCCTCCTGAAGTTAGCCCAGCGCTTCCCACTTGAGGATCCCATTTCAGTTGCTTGCAGCAGTAATACTGGGTTTCATAAACTGTCAGCCCTTTGGACCAGCATTTTCAAAGCTTAGTCCCTTTTCTTTCAAGGACCTTAAGTTTTGGAGTAAGAGTTTCAAATTTGTTGGGATTGGTCTAGTGATAAGAATGTGCCTCTAGCTTTGCCTCTAAAAATCTACTCATATTTAGCCAGGCTATTTGTATAAGGAGGCTAGGAGAGGCAGCATTTCTAGAGCTGAGTAGTGATTGCAAACATCTAAATATGTTAATGTGGTATTACTAAGATGTTAATTGCTGCAATATTTGATGGCTTCCTTGTTCAGATTTATTTTATAGTGACTGAATGCATGCCACTCAAAAGAGTTCTGGCATCTACGTTATTTGCAGAGTACATTACAGCTGTATTAATTCTCTCTTCTAGAAGCTATTTCCCCCTACGAGGGAGATGTGCTTGTTCATCATCAAGACATTCTTGCATGAAAATTTCCTAGCTTTACTCCGCTCCTTTTTATACCACCAGAGGGAAGGGGAAAGTGGTGATTATTATTGAATAGTTAACTGTGCAACAAGGTTCCTTCGGAGTCATTTTTTGTTTGCATACACCCACAGGCATATAAATAAAGCTACTGGATTGGCAGTATTTTTGTACACCAGGTCACTCTTTTCCTTTAAGAAGAACTTGGTCCTCAGATCTGTGATTCTTGCTGACTTCCAGTAATTTATTCCAGATTCATGATTTGTCTTTGCGCTGGTCTGGACATTACAATTGCTACTTGCTCATTTGCTTCATCTCTCAGATCAAGTTCCCTACTCCAAGAAATTAGTGTAAATAAATCTATCATTTCTTGTAGGATTTTCAATATTGGAACTTCAACAACAGCAGTATCAGATAATTTCTAGGTATTCATGCCTGTTGGAGAACAAGAACTTATCAGAGAGCCCCATCTGTATGCGCACGGGGTGTGGTGGCTCCATTAGCTTTCCAAACAATGGATTTCCTGTGAAGGTAAACTTACACTCAAGAACAGCCTGGTCTGGTTTACAGCCTGAAATAGAAATGCAGAACACTTTATCTTGTGGCTTAGAGGGAAAATACTATCACCTTTTCAAATAATGACCCCAGCTGTCCTCTTTCTCAGCATTGTCTTTGCAGATGGTTTATGCACACGCTTTCCGAGGATGATCAGCTAATAAAAGATCTGCCAGAGAAAGACAGTCTGTAGCACCAGCCCCGCTTGTCACATGAAACCCTGCTGAGTTCCGGATGTAAATACTTCTGTAAAACAAAACCAGACAAGACAAATACATTTTATTCAATTAAGCTTTCATTAAGCTTAATTATTTTATTTTGCTTTTGATTAAGTTATGTGAATTTATTATTACGTCAGTAGCTACAACTGAAATAGTTCTTCAGTGTCCCAAGGGTATTTCATTGTTACTGCGTCTACCAGCATTTGGCACAAATGGAAAAGCAGCTAATAAGCAAGCAAAATCAATTTATCGGTACCCTTTACTTATCAGCCCATTCTCAAATCACATGTCCCACATGTAACTTGAACAACCAGTTTTTCCTTCCATTAGCAAGTACATTAAGAGAAAGGATCTACCTCCCAGCAACTGCCAGATAAACCAGATACTGTATCCTACCTGGAAATTTAAAAGTTATATTCAGGGCCTCCAGTTTAATTTCATTCCTATTTCTAGCAGCATCGGCACAAAACAAAGGCTGTGGCTAACTAACAGGTATAAAGCATGACTTTGTATCTCAGAAAATAAAATAACCTCCCCACAGTCATGAAGTATCTACGAGAAAAGAAATACAGCCTTCACTTCCACCAGCAGGAGCTAGAACAAGACTTTCTCCTGCAATTGAGGGGGGAAAAAAATCTTCTTGCAGGTCTGGAAATTGGTCTTGCTACATTCAGGACTTTCTTTCTTACTTATTAAACTCCATTATCCCTGGAAAAAAACTCCAGCTGGTCCAAAACATATTGGGATCTTTGCTGGGAATGAAGGGCTGTTGGGAATGAAGGGCTGTTGTGAGCATGCTACTCTGGTCTGCCCGTCTGTGTTGGTTTTCTGCCAAATGCTGAGGTTGTTCAAGGTTTTGCTTCTAACATCCAGCATTCCCACTTGGTGGGAGCTCCCTTGGTGTCCCACTGTAACCAGGAAACGGGCAGCGAGTGGGGACAAACAAAGCTTTAGTCAGGAACGCTCTGTCTGCACTGTTAACAGGTTTTGGAACTGGCTATCTCATTTCTTAATTTTCTCTGGATTCTTTTGATAATCATTAGTTCTAACATTAAAGAAGGAAAATAAGATTCAATAGAGTTAGAAAAGCCAAATTATTGAGACTTCTCTATTAATTCTGGAAAATGTTAAGTTGCATAATATGAAGGATTGAAACTGACTTTCATCACTAACCTTTCACCTTTCTTGAACTAATATTCACGTGATGATTTCATAGCACCTATGACAGTCAGCCAGATTTTTTTCGACATTGGTAATGTATAGTTCCTATTTTTGAAAAGTCTGATAGTTCTTTGATGAAGTATTTAACCATTGTTTAAGGCAGCTTTACTTTCTGCCAGTTACACCGGAATAAGCTGACTTGCTCCAGTGCCCTTTAGCAGCATGGAAAGAGCAGAGCACTGTCCAGCTGAGGACCTGGTTACTACCAAAGGCAGTTACTCATTTGGCCATCGCTGAAAGAGGGCTAAAAGACCCACTTTTGCATTCTAAGCAAATTTGTGTTTGACTTCTGTAACAGTGTTTTATTTGTACTAATAATGAGCTATCCACTGTATGCAACCTTTTTTCCATTCTGAAGTAAAATTTGGATGTGAAGCTGGTGCACATGTGAGATTAAAATTAATTTTATCTAAAATGGTAGCACCGCATTTTAATTTGCACAGAGAATGTAGGTAGAAGCACTTATTAATTGGAGACTGATGCCCAAAAGCATGCAGCGTGTGAGTGAGGATTCCTGTCTCGTAAGGACTCAGAATGGGTGAGCCGCTTTCTGTGCTCTTCACTTCCTATATGTGCTGCAGGTGGTAGCTAGGCTGAACTAGAAACACATCTATAATCTAGCTAGTCTTCTATTAGCAAAGGTAAACCGAAGTTCTTTACCAAATCCGTGTGACTGAATTTACCTTTGCAGAGCAGCCACAGAACAGCTGACAGGTGACAACATATTTTACACTGCCCTGTATCCCGGTGACTGCAGCAAAGCAATCTCACACAGGCTGCGTGGTACGTGTCTGTACCATGTTCACATGAGGCTTGCTGTTTGTTTGAACTAAGAACTGCCTCCAGGGAAGGGCTGAAGACAGCTTAGCAACTCTGCCACTGGAGACACCAAGGATGAAGAGTTTGCATAATCTTTTACAAACATATTTTAAAGCAAATTATTGTTTCCTTTTGATGTTTCTGTTTCCTGGTGATTCTACAGCCAAGTTCATATGTGATAACAGAAATAGGAGTGCCATGAGAGGGAGCTGGTGGAAACTGGTCTATGGAGATACAGCGTAACCACTGAGGAGGCAAAAGCATGTTAGTGGCAACACAAATCTTGGAGCAGCAGGATTTATAAAGCAGGTTTTAATCATTCCGGGGCTCCTCTACAGCCACTCCGTAAAGCATAGTCACTATCCAGGATGGCTTCAAACCTCTAATAATTCTAATAAGCTTTATTTTTTTTCTCTCTTTCACACCTGTGTAACAAAACTTTAAAAAGATAAAACAATGCAATTACAGAATTAAATAATAAATTGTGTTGTTATGAAGTACATATACATGTGTTTCTACATGCTACAGACAATAACACAGTCCAAACCTGAGAAGGATCTGGGGACAAAAGCAACTAAGGAGTGTTTTCTAGAGGCAAAGTCCTAGAAGCTGACCAACAGCACCTCTTGGAAAGAAATGCGTGTGCCCATTAGGCTGACATTACATTCTGCATGCCCAGCAGCTTCTGTCTCATCTGTCAGTGACTTCCTCTGAGTTCCCCGTGGCAGCCAGCCATACCTCGCTCTCTCAGCATCAATACAGCTATAAAAACATACACAAAACCTTTGACCATTTCACCCCTGGAAATGGTACTGCTGTTGCCATGAACAGACACCTTTCACACAGCTCTAGATATATGTATTCAGAATGCGCACATGTAAAAGAACATTTCAAATATCTACTGCAGTAGTTTTACATGTTTTAAAATGTCCACTGACATGAACCAAATAGCTGCTATTGCCAAAAATTGTTATTGGTGGATAGTGGAGAGAAACCTTCATGCCATTTTGTTACTCTGAGTCAGTAGTCTCCTTCCTACAAGAAAGAGAAATATGTGAAGTGGCTGAAAGATAAACATGTGAAGTGGCTTTTGCTTGTTTTGTGGGATAATCATGCAATCTGTCTTTCAGTAAGAGCAACCCCTCCCTTCAGCCCGAGTGCCTATCAGCTCCACCAGCGCCATAAAACTGATCTGCATTTCCTCTCCTGATACTTTTTTCAATCCTCTCTTCTCTATTTTATTCTGTCCAGATTTCAATTCATTTTTGGGGTGTTGAAATGTTGTACAATGCAGATGGTAAAATTCAGCATCGTTACTCTGAAGAGCAAGTGCACAGTGCTGTGCTATGGAAGGGTGGCTGTGCTGGATGAACACACCTCTGGCCGGGCAGCTGCACAGAGCCCGACCCGCTCTGCACATATTAACCTGGCAAGATAAACTCAGCCATATATCTTACAAATGTCGCTGGATACAGCTACAGTAGATGAACTGGAATGATGCTTCTCCTATCAGCTCTGCTGTTGATTTGTTGTGTGAACTTTGATCAGCTTTATTAGCCTGTTGATCATTACTTCTTCCCCCTCTGATCTGCAGAGTGGTGAGATAACAACTGTCTCAAAAGGAGTGAGCCAACAACTGCAAAACAGCTCTGAGACCATTTAAATGGTGGCTCTCAGAGGACAGCAACAGGATGTAATGAGTGCTGACGCTGTATTTTCTTTTTAAATAATATTGGACACTGGATTTTTGTTAAAAGTTATTGCAAAGTTTTATATCTCCATTGGTATGATAAACTTGTTCTTTTGTTGGTATCTTAGGGTGGACAGTTTGCATTGAAGTTTTTTGTTTTGAAGTTAAAACCTTCAGTGAATGCAGGTGAGCTGGATGAGATTTCATCACACATTCCTGAGGACTCTTTCTGGCTGTTAACAGACTTGCTGCCTCAAATTTCATTTCAGTAGATCTTTTATTCTCTGGTAATGCCAGCTCTCCTCAGTTCTTACTGAGACCCACCCTACACAGGCTGTGACTAGGTTTTATTGAATGGGTGGAATATTTACTCAGCTGAAAGATTCAGATGTTACTTATTTAATGAGCCTCATACAGTGCACAGTAAATGACACTTGTATCTTATTTTAGAAAATGCTCTGGGATCCTGCAGGGTGAACAGCTGAAAATATTCTCTCTTTCACAGATGGCATTGCGTAATTAACCTCAGGTACGACTGAGTTGGTTTGGAAGTTGAAAGAGAATAAGGCCACACTTTCCAGAGTGCTGCTGTGTGTACACCAAGGGAAAACTCCCTGGCTACCAGCTTTCTTAAGGAAAATGGCAGAAATGTGGGCACAGAACAACATAAGTGTAACCCCAGTGTCCATATAAGTGGCAATGGTGCTGAGCTCCATGCAGCTGTTTTCACCTGTCCCACCATGCGCGATTTAAAATAAGTTCTCACAAATTACAAGATCAGGTAGCACAGAAGGCAGCTCACGGCAGGAGACTACCCGGCTTGCTTCCAGCTAGTGGTGTGGCATTGGCTGTACTCCCGTAAAGAACTGGTCCTGGTCCTTGGCGTCAAGAGGAAGATATGGCCCAGAACCCACGCTGAGGAGTCTGAGTGACAAATAGTTTTTAAAAGTTTTGCGCCCTGTGCCCACTAGCAGAATTGAGGGAAACTGGTAGAAAATAATATTATTTGGTGAATCAGCTGATTGTCTAAATAACTAGTGGACAGGAGCACAGGCACCGGTATCCAAAGCTGGCACTATGAAACAGAAGTAGTGCAACTATTCTGGAAGCATCTCACCCAGCACCCAGGGCTCTGCCTCTGCTGTGACTTGCCGTAGCCTCTTGGCATTCCTTGTGTCTGCTGAAACAGTGCTGGAGGCTTGTGAACCGAGACTAATAGAGCTATTGTAAAGAAACATACTTGTTCCACCTCTGCAGCACAGAAATATATTTCATATTTCTAAGGAGCACAAGAATTGTACACTAGACACTTTACAGAAGAGCCTACGAAAGTTCTGCAACTCGCAGTTACCAAATAACCTGTCTCCTACAGCAAGTATCTTCATTCAATTTTCAGTAATTAAAAGCATTTAATTAGTGAAGTATGAGAGTCTATATCCTTGATCAACCTTTAAATTCAATACTTTAACAAAATCAGCTGGTTGAAACTGGACCTCTGGATCTCTGAAGGAGAGGAAACTACAGTATGTCAGCAAATTCTTCAGGCTGCCACCTTCTACCCAAAGTTTACTTGGCCAAAAGGAAGCTAAACCCCACTCTCTTAAAGCACAAAAATTTGACTCAAGAGGCAACTAGGAATGAGAGAGTTGTTTAATATCTTGAGTGTGAAATATAATTTGTCATGTGGCAGGTTTGAACATAAAAGTCAGCTATATGACTTGCTTCCTGTTAAACACTATCTTGCTCGGCATTTGTAAACAAACTCTTTATTGCATGATTGCCTTGGATGATTCATCAATCTATTGAAAAAGTGCACACATGTAGATCAGAGCTAGTGACCGTAAACCGAACGCATGCAATGAGAGTGTGACCAGCTCTACAAAGCAAAGTAAACCCAGCTACGGGTTCCAGGTGTTGGTTCGTTAGGGGGTGCCTGGATTATTGCAACATTGACGGCAATGCTAATATTCCCTGAAGCTCTCCCTGGCAGTTTTAAGGCATGATGTAACAAGTCTTGCCTGGGTGGAACGCTGCCCAGCTCTGAGGTAGTTTGCTTGGTTTGGTTTTGACTTCTGCAGAAACAATTTGCATGTTGCTTTCTGACATGGTGCTTAAAAAGGCAGGCTGTGCCCACGCCTTTTCCTGTTTCTTCCACAGATGCCTTGTATGAAGCACTTGGTTAGCTTCACTTTGCTTATTTTACAATCTTTCTTTGTTTCGGTTCATAAAAGGTCACATTGACTTGAATGCCACTGAATGTTCCTCCTAAACGTGCACAATTTAAAGGACTTTTCATTTACAGAGGTTACTTGTCCGCCCTGGCCGTTGCTGTCATAATCACATTGAAATATTTGCTACTGAAATATTCAGTGTTCTCATACTGTCCACAAAATATAAGGCATTTACAGGCATTATATGTTTTCATAATCCCAATTCTCACCGAAGCAGTAATATCAGACCGAATTCAATTGGGAAGCAGGCCTAAATTCACAAAGGAAACTCACAGCTCTACTGTGTTTTACAAACTTATCATTTAATTCTGTAGAGAGATTATTTTGAACATTTAAATCATTGATTATTTTTAAGGTAGTTTATGAAGTTTGTAAATCTCTTTAAACACTTATTAAATTTACATCTCCAGCAATAAACAGAAAGACAAGTCCTGGATCACAGCTCCGTTTGGTCTAAACAGATAGAGCTCCTTTGAAATCAGCAAACTGACAGACTTGCACCAGTTCAGAATCTGATAGACAGGCACACAGGAATATACAGAAACTAAATGCTTCCGTGCAATAGAAGTTGTGGGGTTAACTGTTCAAAAAGTTACTAAATAATTTCTATTATCAAAGGGGAAAAGGGTCTAATTTAGCAGTAATGTTGTAAGGTGAAAAGAAGATTTCCATCTGGAGAAGGATTTGAGTTAGCTAGGACTGTTCGATCTGGAAAAGAGAAGAAGCTGGCAGCAGCCAGGTTCAAACCAAACAAGAAGGGTGGTTGTTCATGTGACAGGTGGTGAACCTGGGCAACTTCTTCCCACAAAGGTGTTGTAGATAATAAACCTCACGTGAGCTCAAGGAGAGGTCTTCTAAGGGTTCCTAAACACCTCAAAACCACATCCAGCCCAAGGAGTGCCAGCCCTGCAAACAGCTGGAGAGCAGGAACTTATTAGGGGGAAATACCATTCCTGTTTGCCTTGTTCTTGTTCTTCCCTAGGCATCTCCGTACAGCCAGCGCTGGACACAGGGCAGTGGGCTAGTTGGGCCTTTCATCTGCCCCAGTGCACCCAATACAGGTTCTCAGGTGAAAGAAAAACGAGTGATGCATTTCAGAGTAAATGAAGACTTACCTCCCCCACTCCATGTGGTGTTAAGCTTAACCATCTCTCCCTGCCTATTCTGGAGCAGCACCCTACCAAATAACCTGGTTTTCCGTTTGCTGGTGAATGAGCCATCACAATCACAGCATGGCAAAACTTGTAAATGCTAATTTTTAATCAAATAAATTACCTTCAATTGACAATTCAAAATACCAGCAAATACCTAGTGTAGTAGTCCCACACCTTTACACTCTGGCTAACTGATTTCTGCATAACCTCAAAGAGTTACCCAGCCTTTGTATGATACACAGAATCCATAACAGCTCAGGATTAGAAGGTGTCATCACCCAGAGTTTATCTGGGTTACATTATTCATGACTGAGTTATGTAATTACGCAAACACTGACAAAAACTGTGGTGGTGTGGTATAAAATCATCTTCCTGTGCTGCCAGGAGAAAAGAGGGAGAGGGATGAATGATTATTCTAGGAAAGTTTTGGGTTGGTTTGGGTTTTTTTTTAAATGCACTGGGACTGGTTTTTCAGACTGCTTCACTTGTAAAGCGAGGTGACTCCATCATCACAAGTCCTGCTGCAGAGTGTTTTGGGGAAACCGTAAACACACTAACAGAGACTAATGGGCTTGTCCACAAGGGGTAATCAGTGCACAATAAAGCAGGAGATAAATTCAAAGCGTGCTAGCCAGCTTGCAATAACTATTATGGTCTATTTCCACATGCAAGAAAAAAACTTATGTCACAGTATCTTATACCTGACAACTTAGACTTTCCAAAGTTATAAGTAAATGACAGACACTGCGAGAAACATCATGATCTCTCCTTTCCAGCTGCTAAAGGCTTTATTGCTAAAAATCATCTTTAGTCACATAAAGCCTTTCCATCTTCACGCACAGAAAAGATTGTAGGTGCCTATGTGAGGCACTGGGCAGAGGTAATTTAAGAGGAAATTCCACATATAAAGAAGCAGCATTTTTCTTTGCAATATCTATGTAACTATTACTGGTAAAGTTTAGGGGGCTATGCTGGGTTTAGCTGGAAGAATGCACATGTCTTTAAAAGTCATTGAGTCATTTAAGAGTCTTCCAATAGACAGTTCTTCCAGAAGTAGCAGACCCACGCGCAAACACAGTGGTTCCTTGGTTAGTATCTGGGAGAGAAGAATAACAAGAACATCTAGCAGGAGCACCACGCTGAATTTGTATCACTAGGAATAGGTAGAAAGACCAGATCCATAAAGTCAGACTTTGGGGGTGAACTTGCCTCTGCAACTCTGGGTGAGTTTTCAAGGGAGCTGCAGCCCCAGGATCTGCCTTCTGCCAGATTTAGGAGAAGGATACTTTCCATTCAGCAGATGTGCTGGGACACACGTGCGCTCTGACTAGACAGATCTCGCACATACTCTACAGTGTCTCTTGCAGGTGTCATAAAAATCAACTGATCAGCTCAAAATGGAGATTACACAAAGAGATGTTGTCATGATACTGAAGCAGATTCAGGCATCTGCCTGGTCCCCATACAGTCCTGTGTTCCTGAACAGTCCAGACACAAACAAGGACACAATGTACTGTGAATGAAAATCTTTGCCCTTCTTCTGGTACAAGCTGATATGGGCCATAATCTTCTTTATAATTAAAAAAAATAAATAAAGCCATTTCAGTAATTTTACCTTCCAATCAGTGTCCATTTGCAGGTTATCTTCAAATAAAATCAAATTTACAGAGCAGATTTTGTTAAAAGACTCTGTGCAAACCAGCGCTATATCTTTACTGCTGAAATGGGCTCGGGTAACCCTTGCTCTTCCTTGGACTGTTGTGGGAATAAAGAACTGGTGGTTAGCAAAGATGTCAACTGACCTTCAGGTTAGAGAATGGTTGTGGATGAGCGAGGCAGCACTGCAGAAAGCCCTACTGCAAGCGTGAGAAGCAGCAGGTTCAAAGCACCATGTAGTGGAAAACAGACAAAACCTGAAGGTCAGTAGAATGTAAAAACAAAACTGAGATTATGTAATCCTGGGTGATAAATTGGGAGCTGGCACACAGGACGGGGACATTTTGCTCTTGTTGATGCTCCCCCTTCAGCAAACAGGAGTGAGTCTGGTGTGTTTTCACGTGGCATCCCGATCCTGGCGGGCCGGAGCTCGGCAGACTGTCAGGTAGAACGGGAGCTGACAGGGATGCCGTGCTATAAAACTGATTTCTTCATATATCCTTTTAGCACTTTGTAGTCCTAAATTACGTATAGACACTTCATCTTATTATGGCCTTTGTAGGATTATGGCCCAGAGATCCCTTGTTGTGAAAGAAGTCGATGGCATGCAAAGAGAAGAGGGCCAACACTGCGGTTTAGATACTGTTAAGTGCCATTGAATTCACCACATTTGGCAACATCTTTCCACAATTTGGGTTACGCTGTCATTTGTAGCAAGAGTTATTAGACAGAGATTATGTTTCCTGCAGTGTCTTAATGTATTAAGTTATATTAATACCTTAATACACATGAAGAAGATGAAGAATGGCTCATTGCCATAAAAAAAGGGAGAGGTAGTAAGCAAGAGGAGAACATGGTCACAAAGTGCTGGGTCACAAATTGGAGAGATGAAATACACACAAGGTGGAACTCTACTTGAAGAGACAGAGCTGCCTGTAAGAGAAAAAGCTACTGCGGGGAAAAATTTAAAATCAGGCACCCAAACAGTGTCAGTCTGTGCCGTTGGAAGTCCTGGAAGAGAGTCAATATATCGTTTTCTTGTTTGTACACTAAAATAAACCATAAGCAATTTTGTATAAATAATTTCTGGCTTCCTTTAGCATGCACATTAATTACTGCAAGTATTTTCAATTAATCAATAATTCAGAATTTTAAATCTGGAAAACACGCTTTATGCAATAATAATGGAGTTCTATAGAAGCTTAAGCTTTCACCTACTCCAAGTGCAACATAAAAAGGTTGTGTTCCGTTTTAATTTACTGTTCAGGGTTTTGCTATAATTTTGTGCAAACAGGCAATGAGGGACCACTAAAAAGCAACTAGTCCTGCTGGCACAACTCTGCAATGAATATAACAAAAAGGTCTGTTCCTCTAATGCTAATTTAGTGAGGTTATAAGCTGAAAGCAGAAACAGGTTTTAATGAGATAATGGCAGAGTTTTACACTGCTTTTATTTTCTGCTACTGAAGATCTGGGGGAAAATATTCCTCCTAAGTGGTCACAGTTCAGTTGATTTCCTGGAGATCTTTTATTGAATGAAATCCCACATATTTAAAAAGAAATGTTAGCAAATTGGAAACAACAACAAACAGACAACTGAAGAAAAGCAAAATATAATCAAGTGAGGGAAGGTTTGGCATTTAGTCCAGGGCAAGGGAGGTTTTGGGGAGACTTAAGAGTTTAAGGTAATAGGGCGAGTGTGCTTCTGGAGTGTTTTCATTAACATGGTCTGGAGGAAAGAATGAACACTGGGATAATTGAGGTACAAAATCAATGCTATGGAGATTATATGAAGCAATTTACACTTTTCTCCCAGTAGTTGATTCAGGCTGTCTGCAATGTCTGGTGGATTTCACTCAAAATATGAATATCTGGAAGATTCTAACTGACAAATTAAATTGACAAAATAGGTAAACTTTTTTTTTTTCAGACTATGTTTATTTAAACATAGTACCCATAATTGCTTTCCCTTTCTTCTGCATGTTTCATAGTTAATGTTTCTTGTAACTGAAGTAGGCACTTTTTAACTACTCGTCTGTACACTCTCCGGAAACTTAGTGACCTGATGAAACTCTCCAGTCTTCACTGCTATCAGCCTCAACTGCAATCCACTTCCGTAAGCTACTTTATCATAGACTGATAATTTCATAGTTCCCTACAAGCAACGCCTAAGAAGCAGATTGCGACTTAACAGTAAATAACTGTTCAATCAAAACACCACGGTTTGATGGCAATTACATGAACAGTGCTACATGACAAGGCAGCCAGCTATGACAGATTTAAAGCAGAAACTGCTATCTGCACAACAGATTTTGACTCATATGTTAAAAAACATGAACAAACATTTTTTGAGAAGCTTTCTTGTTCTAGTCTAGGCATGACATAAACACTAAAATCCAGGTAACAAAAATAATATTTCAGAACTCTCCACCTGTTGGTCAGAACCGAGGTTATTGCCTGTCAAGTACGATGTGCCCATTCATCTCATATTGGCGTAAGAGTCATGATCTGATCTGATGGTATACAAGGAAGCTGTAATTTCCTTACTCCTATTTGGTCAATTTCTTTTTGCTTGGTTTAGGTTTGAAACTGGGAGCTGTAGCTACTGTTGCTCCGGAGCTGTTGCTGGTTGTGCAGATGAAGCTGTCTGTTGTAGTGCTGGTACCTGTAATACTTCACAGGCTGAAAATTGCTAACAAAATTTTCCGCAGAAATTGCTCAGGGCAAAACCAAATTCTCACTTAGTACAGGATCTTAATTTCACTCCTATGCAGGCAGTGTGTGGGCTCTGGGATTTATGAAATACAGTGATTGAAAACTCTGCTGGAGACATGGCTCTCTATGCTCCTGGGCTGGAAATGAGGAGCATCCCTCATCATCAGGCCCACCAGAGAGCACTTTTCTTCTCTGCTGCCTCTCATTACCTGTCACTCAATTATAAAAGACTTCTATCCTTGATTTCTTGCATCCGTTGTATTTTTATTTAGGGATGTAAGAAATTCTCTCTGCAAATATGTGATTTAGGATCTTACTTCGGAAGTGCTGACTCTAATTCATTGTTGGTATTTCGGAAACAATTCGGCTGAAAGTCTAAGGTGACAGAACAATTTATCCTGCCTTTTTTTCGTTTCTGCTCTTGTTATTTTTTTACTGGAAGTGTTTCCATTATATTCTATTCAGAAGGTCCCACCATCATTGCCCACTAATTTTTTAAAATATTAGCTACAAATGAAAGGTCATTGAGAATAAAATAAGCAAAGTAAGATTGGTATGACTTGGAAGCCATACAGCCTTTTCAATGCATGAACTCTAGTGCAGAATAACTTTACATGGCTCTGCAATAAATTTTTATCTCAACCTGTAACAAGAGAAAGATTTCTTGTGTATGTGACAGAAATGTGAACATTTATATGAAGATTTATCAAGGCTGATAAAAGGACAGGTGAATTTTCACTGTGGCCATGAATAAATTTTATGAAGTTTCAAAAAGATACTATATTCTTCCCTTCTATAAAAATCAAGTCTTTTTTCTTTCTTTTCTTTTTTTCTTTTTTTAGTTCTCCATTTAAAAGTCAATTTTCTCGATAACAGGGGCCAGATTATAAGGAGATTACTCAGGGATGATGGTGGTCACCAGCAGCTGCAAAACTAAAGAACTGACATTAATGAGAAGAGTGCTCAGATAGATAACAAGAGAAGAGGTAGAGACATTCAGGGAGAAGATGCTGTATAAAGGAGAACTTGGAGACATGAAGAGTGATACCTTGAAGAAGATGAAGTCAAGATGCAGTCAAGATGCAGAAAGAATAAGTTCACAAATGGAGGTCAAGCCAGAAACCTGAGTGATTAAAGATTTTTAAGAGACATTTTGATTAAGAAAGTCAACAAAGATAAAAGTAAATTTAAAATAAAAAAGAAAGACAGACCTCAAAGTTAAATAATGAAACACTGACTATTAGGGCACGTGGAAGAGTGAAAAAAGGAGCTGTGAGTAACAGAATTCCTGACGTCTGGTTTCTTACAAATTGATGTCTTGTGATTTCATTTTCTGTTGTCCAGGAAAATGGGAACTCTGACCAAAGTTTTTCCTGGCGTTGAGCTTTAATAATAATAATTGTGCATTCACTGGAGGGAGCCCACGCTGCAGCCTTTCCAGCAGTAAAGGCAAGTGCAGATCTTTCTTCTTCACCCGGTCATCAATCTTCATGAAAACTGCAGGAAGTTGGTGTTTTTAAGACCTTCACACTGTTATCACTGAGGTTTCAGCTTACCAATGGGTTCAGAAATGGGTCATTAGATTTAGATGCTCACAAAACATGCACATAGCTGAATCGAATAAGCCTTAAGAAATAAGACAAATTGGGTGGAACAAATCCCAGAGGAAGAAGCGCTGTGGTTATTGAGTGGAACGGAGATGAATGAGGCAAGACAAAGAGAAGGCTGACTTTGTCGTGGCTTCAGGACAAATGGTGAAAGAGGAGGTTAGATATATTGAGGCAGCATTTAACGGAGAATTGGGAAGAAGGCAGAAGAGAGCAATTTATTGAAAAGCTGGAGAGGAAGGGCTAGGATGTGAGAAGGCCATGGCTGGCATGTTCTGAAGAAGGAGCTGTGGTTCCCCAATGATAGGCAACACAGAAAAAGAGGTCTGAAGGCAGGAGAGAGCTGAGTGAACTGAAGGAGGAGATAAGGAGATGAGAAGAAAAGTGAGCATATGCATCAGTGGGAAATGCAGAATGCCATCTGGCTGAAGGGACAAAAGGCAGCGGGCACAGGCGGCCAAAGACAGAGATGTGGATATGGGGGAAGGATAAGCTGAAGTAAGGATGAACTGAGGAAAACTGAGTAATGGGCATTAGATCACTTCTGCCTTGCAAACATGTGCCGGGGCTTGAGGAGGAAGGCTGGAAGGGGCTGGCAGGCCTGCTCAGCTGTTCTGTGTTGTGGACGCTGCCAAAGGGGCAGGTGGAACATAACTGGGAAATGCTTTGTTCATGAGAGCAATAGTGAATTATGTCTGGCAATTATGCGGCACGGGAACTAAAGATAATGATGTGTCGGTGTCTCTGGGAGTATCGATTAATCATCGTACCAGTCAAAGCTGGTTGTGATCTCTCCAACAAGACATGGCTTCCTCAGAGCAGGCTGGTATCAGCATCCTTGATGAATCGTGGGACAGGATTCAGGGGACTGCCAGGCATCCAGCCCCTGCAAGCAAGGGAGCCAGCTGGCTTGGGGGCCTAGAAATTCTGAAAACACAGGGCAACCCAGGGGGCAGACCCATCCCAGCAATCCAGACCTGGGAAGGGAACAAACACTGAGCAAAATTAACACGAACGCAAAAGTCACAGCTGCTGTTCAGGAGGTGGGCAGCACGGAGCCCGATGAGCACCATACCCATTTCAGCCAGCAGCTGCCAGGGATCATCCTTCATTTCAGAAATGCCATGTGGTGCTATTTGCAAACTGTCTTTTCAACAGAAATTCTAGCTTACAGGAAATCTCAGAAAATTGTGTCTTTCCCAGGCTGAATAAAACATGTCTGTATTTCTAAGATTTGGCCAACTTTGCTTGACACATAAATTTTCTACTTGCAGCTAGTCACGTTGAATCGTTAAAAGGTTTTCACACTTGGCAATTTGCGCATCATCCTCCCACACATATCACTGATTTGAAAGTGGACATAAAATCTTCCTGCCATGACTTGAGTCTTCTGAAATGAAATTCACATAATGGGGAAAATACCCTCCGCCTGACTTCAGCAGAAGTGCAGAACAGACACAGCTACAAACCGAGTCAATAAGCTGCAAAATCACTGATGTTTAGTGAGTGAGTATTTGTTCCTCAATTCAAGAGAAGTTTTGAAAATTTTAACCTACAACTTACTGCATCTCCACTTCACCATCCTGGGGAACAGGCTTCTATACTCCAAGAGGCAATGTCAATAATTTTAATGTATACATGGGCCAGAAAATGCCTGTGGGTCTTTTCTTGAAAAGAGCATGGAGGAGAGAAAAAATCCTTCTTTGTTTGGACAGAGCTTCACTGCAAACCAAACTTTCTGAACATGCAAAAGACAATGCAAAATTTAAAAGATTTACTTTTCTTCCAAAAGCCTGCTTCGGCTTATTTGTCCTCCCTCTCTCTATTTATAGTATCCCGTTGCTTGACTTTCTCTGTCTTGTTTCTCCGTCCTGAGGTTGCTGGAATGTCCTGTCCTTGACACAATCAGAGGTTAGCCACAGTGACGTTACAGCAGCCTGCAGGAGGACGATAAAAACCAGATTTGCTTCTGTGTCAGCCACCACTGAAACACAGATGTTGAAAACTGTTTAAGATCATAGGGTTTATTTCTTGCAGTGACAAACTGGCAGTAGCTCCTCTCCTTGTTAATTATCAGAAAGAAGTTAGCTGCTTTTAACACAATCTCTCCTGGCTGTTGTCTTACCTGTTCTTTCAGTATCTTTCTGACATAGACCAAGTTTAAAATGTCATCTTATCATGTCACATGTTGTAGTTTAGAAGGGTATATTCTATTACAAGAAAAAAATGGCCCTTTTAATCTGTTTTTAGGATGTAAGCACAAAATGGAAAATGCAGAAAAAATATTTAACCCTTAACTGTGGGTACTATGCAACTGTAAGCTTATCTTTACTTGTACTATTTCCTGCCATTATTATCTCACATTTCAGGTGTCTATAAGATGCAATAATTCTTCTAGATATAAACATTTTCCCTATATTATTTATGTGTACAGTATTGTATAGAGATTAGCTTCAGGACAAGGGTTTTGTAGCAGGTTTCTGGTCTATGACAAAACAGAAATAATGGCCAAGCGTACAGTTCCTTTCTCAGAAGGAGCCATCTGAAAGAGATCAGTTTGCAGAAATAACCATTGGTGTTTTCTCTCATGGGTCTTGTGGTCAATTCTAGTAATGAATCTGCAGCTCTGGATTTCATACGTGGAGGAGACAGGAGTTTAACACAGGAAAAAAAACAGTATGTGCCAGTGGTTAGATAGCTGGATGCAGTCTTGACAATCTTGTTCTGTACACAGCCTTGGCTGGGGTAACTTTCCAAGGAAGCTACACTGGCAGGTTAGTCTGGAGTGCTCCAAGAGAGAGATGTGATGGGGATAACTGGAGTAATGACAAAGACTTTTCAGCTGTAATTGGACAAAAGTGTTCCACCTGCCACTGACTCTGCTGTTTTTCTTCCTGTTCCCAAGCAGTGTGAGTCTTGTAATCAATAAATAGATAGGACTGTACAGATCTTTCGTCTGCAAGAAGCACACACAGCTGTGCACAAAATGGAACAATATAAACCCCCCAACTAAATACATCTAGGACTAGGGACATTTGGATAAACTGGGTTAACCTTCCTGAAGAAAGTCACAAGTAACTATTAACAAGTCTGCAAAATTAAACAAGGAATAGCTGACCAGACAAGCCAGTAGCAAAAAAAGTAATTTAGTGTGACCATGACATTTAATAAACGGCATGTTAGAAGCGAGTGTGATTACTAAATACCTGCTACTGTCTATATTGTTTTTCTCCTTGTTTTCAATATGACATTAACTGTATTGTCTATAAGTAAATTATAGAAGTCCTTTACCTACAAATAGCACACAGGATTCTGCAAAAAGCACCTTGCTCATGCTAGTCTGAACAAAAGAAAAGATGTATTGTGTAATGGTGGAGAGGATGGTGGTGACAGTTGGTGGTTGCTGAGGCTGAAATCTTCCACGTAACCACAGACCTGTGACAGCAATGGTACAAGCTTCTCTCCAGACTTTGCCATTATTGTTCTTGTACATTGATCTGCATGAGATAATTCTGCGGGTGAAAGATATATGTATAAACTTTGCCATCTTCTTTCCTTGGTTTCCAAATGTGATCTTGATCCTACTTCTAGTTTCTAGCCATGCATTGCATAGTCATATACCAAGACAAATATATGCTCTTGAGTAATCTAACCTGCTGGAAGAAAATGAAGCAGTCGAGAACATTCTGAGCAGGGATAGGGAACCACTCCCAGCAGTTGGCAAAAACATCTCAGAATAAAAGCAGCTTTTACTTTTAATCTTGCACATATATTCTCTATCAGCTCTTTCTGTGATTCTTCTGCTTAGTTGGGTCTCATATTCAGCTCCACATAAGATCCCCTAATCATTCTGCAATAACCACCATTGTCAGAAGCCATGAACCTCTTTACGGCTAAGTTTCTCCTTAGCAATGTTATTCCCTTTCCCAGAATCATACAGGAGCAGTACAGTTCGAGCTTGGTCTCTCCCAACAGCAGGTAGATTGTCCGAACGCAGGACGCCTGGGCTTTGGTCACATGCATCTGATCAGGCAGAGACACTGGCGATTCATCTGCCTGCTATCTGCCTCCTGCAGAAACGCCAGATGAGCAGCAAATGCAGCATTTGTACTGGTGTAAAATTCCTCCTAACCTTTGTCTCACTGACATTATGCTGTGCTAGAAAAATATTCTATCTATTTTACAGTTTAATTCTAAAGGAAGTCAGGAAAAGTTTCCTGAAGATGTACACATACTCCTTCATTTTAAAAATCTGTGACAACAGTAAGTTCTTGCTCGTTGGAACAGGTATTTCTTCTAGATCAAAGTGCTGCCTATTTTTATTACTGCTTTCATTATGATGCAAACAGAAGATACTCTGATCTAGAAAGCAGATAAAAATATTTTAACCATTACGAAGTAGCAAACTCAATTAATTATTTTGGAAATAAATACAGTTCTTTTATCAGATCATGGTCTAGTAGCATAAAACATTCACTAGTAGTTAAAGTTCAGGAAACAACAACAGTATTAAAGTGAAAACATCCTATGCTAAGTGAGATGTCAAAATTCTGAAATTAATTTATTCAAAACTGGTTTTGTTTTATTCAGTTTTCCTGAGGACTATTTACTGAAATTTGTAAGTTCACAAAAAATGTTATTTTGAAACATTTTTCTGCCAAGCTGTTTTAATTGCACTTTCTGGCCAATCCTATACTTCTATAGACTCTCTGGTATTTTACTTGACAGATCCTTATGTGAAGTGTCACATCCTGGATGGAAGTGGAGGAATCCCCATTCAGCTTTCTAGTTGTTTTGAAATCAGCTGTTCCAATCGTAGAGGTTGGGCATGTCACCAGAAGTTCAACGGCATTTTTGCCTCTTAAATGCAAATGTTGTATGAGGTTTTGGATGCATTGGATGAGGCTTTGAGCAACCCGGTCCAGTGGGAGGTTGGAACCAGATGATCTTTAAGGTGCCTTCCAACCCAAACCATTCTATGATTCTATGAAATGATCAGTAGTAGTTCTTGTCTCATGCCAAGTTCAAATCCAGGTATTGGGAAGCATCTAATACCTACAGACACTGCTCTGAAGATAGTGGAGCTCACAGCTTTTGGTTCTGTAGCATCTCTGGTATGCTTCCATACTTCCGGTAGCACCCATCTTGGAGGTAGATGACCTATACTGGAGGTAAACTGATGCATGAAGGAGTTACCCTTCTGAGGCAGTAAACAATATCCTGGAATTCCAGAAGTGTAACATTTTGAGTCTTCTTTTTGGAAGAAAATTTCCAAATTTGGTATTGCTTGAAGCTGGAATAGTGTACTGGTTTCTGCTGGGACAGAGTTAACTTTCTTCACAGTAGCTAGGAAGAGGCTGTGTTTTGGATTTGTGCTGAGGAGAAGGCTGATCACATACTGATGGTTATCATTGTTGTCAGGACAGACAAGAACTGTGACAGTGTCTGCAGGGGCAGGAGAAACTGGGAGGGAGCACAGCCCCAATTACTAGCCTGGGATTTGACCTTAGGTTTAGGATTGAGACCCAAATTGTCCAATGCTATATTCCATACCGTGCACATCATGCCCAGTATATAGATGAGAGTCTGTCCAGGAGTGCTCTCATACTCCAGGTCATCACTCTCTGGGTCGCCCCTCTCTCAGGGTAGTCTCCCTCTCTCAGTAAGCTCCCAGTTTCAGACACTCAGGCTCTTATCTCCTTTGTAGGATTGCAGTTTTGGGACTCTCCCTGCTCCAGGAACATTAGTCAGGAACAGGCTGAGTGCGACCATCAAGTTGTGAGCAGTTTACTGTGTATTACTCATTTGTATATATTACTATTATCATTATCATTCTTATTTTCAATATTATTGTAGTTTAGTTATTAAATTGTTCTTATCTCAACCCACGAGTCTCTTTTCTGTTTACCCCGTTAATTCGCTCCCCTATGCCCAGCAAGGGGGAGGGTGAGTGAGCAGTTGTTGTGGAGTATTTCTAGCCAGGGGTTAAAAACCATGACAAATAAGCTGACCAAACAGTAAACAAGTCTAAATGTCAGGACATGTGGCAGACAAGAAGAAATGGAGAAATGCTCCTGCCTGCTTGTATCTATCTTCTTGCCCCTTAATACCTGGTCAATGTGAGATGTCAGGAAAACAAAGAAGCTCCAGACATATGTGAGCTCTGGGCACTGTCTCCAGCCTGGGACAGCTCAGGCTCCTAACAGTGGATTCTGAGTGACTGTCCCTTGAGCAGGGCAGAATTTTCTTTAAAACAAAACAAAACAAAACAAAACCAAAAACAAATAAAAAACCAAACCAAACCCCAATATTTAAATTGAAAAAAAAATCATTCATTGATCCCCAAATAGTTGTTTGTAAACATTTTAGGCTCTACAGATGTGCACTAATCAATGTCTGGACCCCTGGAGGTCTTCACGTGGCCTCAGTGCTCCCAGATTCATAGGTATGGAAGCAGCAAGCTGTGCCACTGCTTGGCATAGCCTGAAAAGCCTGAAGCCATGGGTCAGGGTCCTAGGTTTCACAGCAGTCTCGCAGGGCAGACCAGAGATACCCAGTCCCGTGGACTCCTGGTCTATCTGCAGAGCCATATGAACAAGGAGTACAGGAGCCCAGTGGTTTTAAGCATTGGACTGTTTTCAGGGAAGACAACCACAGTCTCAGAAGCCTTAGCAGCAGCTGAGTAGAACTGTCATCCTTGTCCCTTACAAAGAAGTGTATTATTATGAAGGTTTTCAGTAGCCCTGCTTCTTCGACCGAGGTGTCTCTGAATTTTTCTACATTTTCAGTAACTATGCTGACAAAACGATTTTATGGTTTATACCAAGCCTCACTCCAAGGCAAAAATATACTGAAGTAATCCCAAGAGGTCAAGGAACTCATTCGGTGGATGACAGAGTTACCAAAGGCTACGTGTGTGGCTGCTCTTTTATCATTTTTAGGCAGGTTCTCTTCATAAAGGTCACTGCAGCTTCTATTTAATGTAGTGACCTTTACAGAAACAATGGCAGAATTGCACGAGGGCACGGAGGCATTCTTACCTTTAACCATTTTGGGAGACTCTTGCAGTAGACAAACTCACCAATCTGAAAAATAAGAGATGCAAAATAATATTAGCATAATAACATTCACCATTCTGTGTCCTCAAAACTATGTTAATATCCTAAGTAGCATTTTTGACAGCTCATGGTGGGCTAGGGAAAACATTATCCTCACTATGAGAAGAAGAAACCAGAAAGAGAGTAAAAAACAGAGCTGAAAGGACCTTTTCCACAGCAAGTCTGTGGAAAAGAAAATGACTGTATGCCCTGAGGTTTTATTCTCAGCTACTGCACTACTAGTTTGGGACTTTACAACATTTAAAAGAGCATTGTATAGTGTTTCACTGTGATGTCACTTAATGACATCAGTCAGGATTTGTGAGAGGCTCTGTATAAATGCAGAAGCATTAGACCAGCAATTCAAACATCTATGAAATTTTCTTTTTGCTAATTTCTCATGCACCACATAATTGTTCTCCATGCTATTTCATGTAGGAGAACATGAAGAACAAAGTCACAAATTTAAGACAGTCAATTATTTTTTTATATTTCTCATAATAACTGTACATCAGATTGAGAATCTATCACACTGCTTCCATACCAACATAAATTATCATTTACTTATTTGGGTCAAGAATTAACTGACTTTCAGTTCATAATATCTCTATTACATTTACCAGTGTATGAAGATGAAAACATTACCAAGACCTAGATGGACCGACAGTTCCTGACACTTTGAGTCTTTGCTGTGGTAGCAACAGCAGTAATACAACTACAGACTCACCCTGTTGGTATTCCAGTTTCCTGGCTTCACCACAGAGTTGTGCCCTCACAGGAGTGACAGCTTGCTTTGTTACCCAACTTTCTGCTGGGTGAGGACATTGTCTTATGAACTGCAAGCCCACTGAAGAATTCCCCCCTTGGCACAGCATCACTGGTCTTGTTTTTATGCTCTGAAAGGTGGGCAGTTGATGTAATTCATGCTACAATTGCTTCCGCTCCTGAGAGAGGTTTTACTGCCTTGGCCTTACTCTACAGCTTATGTTGACAGAAGCTGACTTAAACAAGGATTAAATATAGTTGTGCCTCATTGTGACTACTCACACATACAAGGAAGGTGATGAAAAATAAATTAAGAGTGCATTACAGTTATTTTACTTTGTAATATATTTAAAAGCTGCCTATGGGTCTGCATCTCAGCTGTGGAGAAAATGTCTGAGAAACTGGCTGAGATGCTGACCTGGGAGTCCCAGCAATTTAGAGAAAATATGTCCTACTCCCCACCTGTATGGACCAAATCTCAGCAATTACGAGTAAGTGTCCTGCTCAAGAGAGACAGTATACACCACAGGGCAGGCTGTGGTTTTATCTATGTGAGAAGACATGAGAAGGTGGGATGGAAAACCAGCCTCGGCCCTAGAGGCACGGGTATGCAAGTTGCAAGGAAAACCAAACACAAATGGGAGTTTTTCTGGTGCTTCCACAGCCATCATCAAGGCGAGCATGTTGTCACCTGGCTGGTCAGGTGCTGGGACAGTGAGGCCAGAATGCTCCCAGGTACCATGACAGTAATTTTTGGTGCCCGGTGTGGGGCTGTGCTCCCTCCCAGCTTCTCCTGCCCCTGCAGACACTGGCATAGCAGAGAAGATCAAAAGTCCTTGATGGGCCTGGCAGCAATTATAAACATCAGTGTGTGATCAGCCACCTTCTCAGCACAAATCCAAAACACAGCCTCTCAATAGCTATCGTGAAGAAGGTTAACCCTGTTCCAGCAGAAACCAGCACACTCCCACTGCTGTTCCCATTTTCCAAATTTGACTGGAAGCTGGAATTCTCCACTGTTTTGCATTTAATGGAAGAGTGCTGCTATCATGATAAGGAAGGATTCTGCAACTCCCAGTTTTTAAATATGTACATACAAGGGCATCACTGCGAATCAGATGTAGACAGCAAGATTTTGAACTGAAGTCAGATCAGCTCTGTTGATTTACCCAAACTGATTACGCAGATTTGGTCTTTACTAGGAGCTTAATGTGCTTCATGTTTGAACTTCCCAAAGAAATCTGACAGTAACTGACTGACAAGCCCACAGCTGCATAACAAAGCAGCTTGCACTTTTAGTTTGAAATCATATTTAGTTAAGAAAAGCAAATTCTTTGTTCATATGAGCTACCCTAAAGAGTCATAGAGAAGCTAATACAAAGAAAATAATGCATAGCTTTTGCCACTTAACCATTTAACTGTCACTTGAAGACAAAATCATGTTTAATTACCACTACAGTGATTACTGATTGTGGTGGTTTAACCACAGCCGGCAGTAAGCACCAGCCAGCCACTCGCTCACTCCCCCACGGTGAGATGGGGTGGAGAATCAGGAGAACAAAAGTGAGAAAACTCATGGGTTGAGATAAATACAGTTTAATTAATAAAGCAAAAGCCACACATGCAAACAAAGCAAAACAAGGAATTCATTCACTACTTCCCATGGGCGGGCAGGTGTTCAGCCATCTCCAGGACAGCAGGGCTCCATCATACGTAATGGTTACTTGGGAAGATAAAATGCCATCACTCCAAATGACCCCCCTTCCTTCTTTTTCCCCCAGCTTTACATGCTGAGCATGACATCACATGGTATGGAATATCCCTTTGGTCAGTGGGGATCAGCTGTCCCAGCTGTGTCCCCTCCCAGCTTCTTGTGCACCCCCAGCCCGCTCGCTGGTGGGGTGGGGTGAGAAGCAGAAAAGGCCTTGTCTCTGTGTGAGCACTGCTCAGCAATAACGAAAACATCCCTATGTTAGCACAAATCCAAAACATAGCTTCATACAAGCTACTGTAACAAAAATTAACTCTGTCCCAGCCAAAACCAGCACACTGATTAATGCTAAATATTTTCATTTCAGCCTTCTGGATACTTTTGATGGTCTCTGTCAATTGTGATTAACCAGATATTTCTTCCAAAATGCTAGCTACCAATGAATTCAAGTGCTTACTGTTCATAAACACTTTTTTTTCCCTGTTGGTGCTCACAAATTCTCCTTAAATAACACATCACCACTGTATCATACATAATGATTCACAAAAATTATTTCATTGTCTCTAGGCAAGAAAGCTCATTAATTTCTCAAGTAAACAGTAGGTCTTAATTTTAACCTCACATATACTAGCATTTTGTATTGCTTTTCTGATCTTGTCCCTTTTTGTTTCTCTAGTCAGGAAAGAGGTGCTGTCTGAGGACCAGTACCTCAGTGTGGGTTGCATTAAAATGCAGGATGACTACAGAATTATACAGATTTATTCCAAGAGATTAAGAATGTGAACATGGCATCAAAACCCCTGATATCAGGAAGATCCCAGACAGCTCAGTTATTTGGCAAAGAAAGACTCTCTGAGTGGGGAAGAAGTCACAGAGGTTCTGAGTTTGAGTGATTTCAAACAAATGCCTCCAGCCAACCACACTATGCCTTAAAGACAAAGATGGGATATTAAAAAAAGCAAGGCTATCCAAAATTCTAGAGCATTTTAGGAAAAAAACTCCAGTGAATAAGCAAATCAAGAAGGTTTGTTATGCCGCAAGAGCTAGTATGAAACAGATTTCAAAATGTCAGGATTCTAATATAATACAAGAAGTACTTGGTGACCTCAACAAGACAATGAAACTGTTAAAACCAGAGGAGACTCTTGAACAATTGGATATGCTGGAAAATGCTGTAAAATGTTTGAGATGCAGTCAGCTCCCTGGTTGTAAGAACACTTCACTCTCTGGTGACAGAAGGTTTGCTCGTCATCGACTTGTCACAAAGATGCAATTTGAAAACTTAAACCAAACATGGATTTTTTTAAAAATCCACAGTCTCATAGGCCTCCTTCTTTAGTGTAAATGAGAGAGACTAAAGTGCTGCTATTGAGGCTTGTACATGATAATACTTGAAACAGCACCCAAACGGCTTTATAAAAGAAAGAAGCTCTTCAGTTAACATAAAAGAGGATTTCTCCATATGGAACAGCACGTCTAGAGTATGAAGAAGAAAACTTTAACAGTTTAGCTATCAATGCTAAGTGCTTCATATTTTGGAGAAATTATTTTAGGAGACATTTTCAATTGAGAAGGAAAATTATCTCTAAAAATCCTCTGGCTTATCCTGGAGGGGAAAAAAGCTGAAAAACTAAACAAAAGTCATTGTATGGGATAACAAGATAAAAATTACCCTTATCATCTCCATGGTTTGATTTGGTTACCAAACCATTATCACTGAAATTCAGAGATACTGAATAAATTTATGAAATAAGCACAACGAGCACAGAAATCATTCTTAAAAGACTGTAAGTAACAGCTGAACAAAACCCCTCAGCAGATCTATGTTACAGTACTCTGATCTTGGGACCATGAAACACCTAGAAATCATGAACACTTACTGAATGTAGCCAAAAATAAAATGAAATAATTAAGCAGCAAATCACTGTTTACGGTGAAGAATAACTTAAATGAAATATGAAGTCATTAATTAGAACCCTGTGTGGTAGCTCAAGCAGATGGAATTATCTGGTAAAATCCAGAAACTTTAAAATGAACTTCTTGCCCCAGTCTGGTGAAAAAAAACCAAACCAAGCTAAAAAGTAAAAAGACATTTTTTTCAGAAGGATTCTAGTGGCCAAGAATAAAACAGTGTAACTTAGAACACATGAAAGGAGAGGGGGTAGGATGGAAAACTCAGTGGCAGCATATTTCAAACAATATGCTAGGGTCAAATGTATCAGATCCTCCGTGGGATGAGGCATTAAGAGGCAATTATAACTGGATCATAAATGGCAAGCTAATTCTCATTATAGCAATTACAAGACTTTTCCTCCAAAATTCTGGCACCCATGAAATATCACCTGGTAATTAAAACGGTATTTACTAATTGGTTACAGCCAAGACAAGCTATTGAGTAAAAAAAAAAAAAAAAAAAAAAAAAAGAATCAGATCTCTGAAATGTATCTTAATCATAAGGAAAATAAAAATACTTTCATATCTTGATTGAAAGAAACCATAGTAAATAGATGATTTCTTACCAGGAGGAAGGGGAAAGGCAAGGGAAGGAGAAAGAGGGAGGTTCAATATAAATATATATGTATACTGTTTGCTTACGTTATTTATAACATTTCCAGACAAGAAACAAACTAGGCTAGCTTCATTAGAAAGTATAATGCAAAGGCTGAAGTTTCTATGATCAAGACTGTGTCTAGAATATATGATTCATAGCTGTTTTTAAAATACAAACTGCATAAAAACTATTAAGTTATTTAGTCTAGACTGTAAATATGAAATAACATTAAAAGACTGAGATGAGATCATGCAGATGATAAATACTTGCTCCCAAACTAACTGTCACACAGGATTCAGTACCGTCTATTTTACAGAACACATATTTCTCCATCATTATCTCACAAAATATGTAATATTGCCCCAGATGTCTATATGAAATGCAAAACAGTCCGCTTTTCCTTCGTACGTACAATATGGGAATACTAGATGGTAAAAATATTTTGAAACTCCATCTTGAAAGCAATAAAAAATTGCTAGAGACAGAACTTGAACAGGACTTATAGACATGTGTATTGGGATTCAGTCTATTCAGAAGATTTAAGATGGACATGAGGAAGCTACTCTTGTTGTTGCTCTTTGTAGGACAAAAAAGGCAATTTTAAAACCATGGACCCAGGCAACAGCTCCCACTATATATCACTGGAAACAGACTATTAGTACAGTATCTAATAACAGAAGACTTGATGTATTCTGTGAGAACAGTGCCAAGCAAACTCTCCAAAATGGACAAAAGTGGTGGGTATATCTTGCAAAGAAAAGACAACACAGCAGAAATACTGAGCTTATGGAGAAATGTTCATAGAGATAGTATAATCTTGTGAAATGAAAAGAAGCAAAGAACATTCCAAGGGAAAAATAGTTGAATTGGATAGTCCTCCTTCTCTAATCTTCTGTACTACCTCTCTTCCAAAGCATTTCCACCTCCTCCATGCTAGCAAATAGTCAGCTATTTGAGACCTAATAAAGGTCTCAAAAAGCTAATAGAAAAGGTTAAATTCATACCAAGTTTTAGTAGTGTTCGTATAATTTGGAAACAGATGACAGTTACTCTCAATATCCAGTTATGTAGTCTCAATCATGTAGAAAGTTGTCTTAATGCCTGCCACAGTAACTACTGCAGAAATATTTTATTGCAAATGTCTAAAAAATATATAAGTTTTTTGGAAAACATTTATACCTTATTTTGAAAACATTTTCTTTTAATTTCTCAGCTAAAACATTCTTTTCTTGGTTTCTCTGTTTCTTTTTCCTACTCAAATGCTTCTGTTTACAGAGGGCCAACAGACCGTTAATATGCAAAGAGATGAAAAGAGAAATGGGGTTAGTGGGACAGATCAAAACCAGCTTCCTTCCTTCAGCACCTTGGCTTCTCAAATTAATTTAGGACTACATTATCACATGGGTGAAACTGTTCAGAGGCACAACATCCTTTTTTATTATGAGTTTTGCAGGTATAAATTGCAGCTGCATATATTCTTTCAAAGTAGCTCGTATAAGTTAAGTCAGTAAAAATTCTGTAACTATTTAAGAAGTGGAGATGATCTTTAAGGTCCCTTCCAAACCCAAACCATTCTGTGATTCTGTGATGTTGGATGAAAATAAGGAAGCAAACAGCCTGGCCAAAAAGCTAGACATGTGCCAGGAGAAGGAAGACTCTAATTCCTGTCATTAGAAAGCACATTTGTCAGAAACTTTTGCTGATGTTCTTGAAATTCTCACTTTAGAACTAACCTTTCCCAGCTGTGATCTTGCCTTGTTTGAGTCAAGAAGGCAGAAAGAAGTCTGGACCTGGGCTGGAATGAGAGCAGAGATGAGTGGAAGCCCTTTGTACCACGTCCAGCTTCTCTACCTGTGAATTTGCTTCCAAGAGGTGTGAAGAGGAATTAAAACAGGTGAGGCACCTCTGCTCTGCAGCTCTGGTCCATGCAGGCTAAATGCTGTGCTATTAGTATGACTGCAAAATCTTGTCACCAGTGAAATCAAGAATTGGTATCCTCTGCACATTTGGAGTTTAGTTTTCTGGAGAAGAATGAACTGCACTGGGAATAGCACAATCCCACACAGTATTGATGGAACCTTCCAAGTATCTCCTGCTTTCACTGTCTACAAATTAAGCATCGATACTGGCTTTTAAATGTCTCTCTTCACACCAAAAGAAAACAAGAAGAAGAAAAAGATAGTGGTATAGTGTGGGACCAAGCAACAAAATATTTATCGGTTTCAGACAGTTTCCATGTCTTGAAGTATTTTGTGTTTCAAAGCACTGCTGAAGGAGCAGTATTAATGGTCAGGCAAAAAATGAAGTTCTGTCCAATAAACAGTGCAAAATCAATTGGGAAATAGTTTGTGTTCTCTTTTCTGCCGTTTCTTTCTGTGCAGACAAGGCCAAATGACCTTGACATTTAGACTCCAAACCATATTTGTGAGATCAGGTTTCCACTCCCAGCCTCTGCTGAAGAACTGCTGTATCATCTTGAGCAAGCCGCTTTCCCTCTTTGTGGCCTCAAATTTCCCTTTGTACACGCAGGGTAATATGACAGTCATGCCTAACTCTTTGCAATTTATTACATTCTAAATTGTAAGGCAGAGACCGAGTCTTGCTGCTTGTTCATGTAGATACAAAAACAATCCTATTTTTGTCTTGCTGCTGTTTAAAGAATATTGTTGTCTGCTGTGCCTCTGTGCTTAGAGCCTGAACTGCGAGATACAATATACTGGGATGAAAGCTAATCTCTGAGCATTGCCAGCCTGTCTAGAACTAGGCGATACCTAGAATCCTGTTAAAATCTCCGTCCGTCTCTTTCACTCTCTCCCTCTCGCACGCATGCACACTGAGCCACCTGCCTGCACCCGTCTGACAGCCAAAGGAAGTTCCAGAGAAGCTTCCAAGTTCTTCTGGGATTAGCTGAACCATATCTCCTGAAAGCTTCATTTCAGTAGTTTTATTACGAGCACAAGGATTTATGAGTGCATAAACTGCAAGTTTAAGATGGCCTATCAAAAATAAAAGAGGAATCAAAAAGTTTATGCGATCACCATCCTGCAAGCACAGCGCGTTCCCCACCTAAGCACAGAACTGATCTGCTTCAGCAATGAGACACATGCTCTGACATCGTGGCAGCTGCGTGTCTCCCGTGTGCGGGATCCAAATG
This sequence comes from Pterocles gutturalis, assembly GCF_000699245.1. Lineage (NCBI taxonomy): Eukaryota > Metazoa > Chordata > Aves > Pterocliformes > Pteroclidae > Pterocles > Pterocles gutturalis. Next base: position 39,980 of record NW_010107095.1, on the reverse strand, counting down.
AGTGAAGTGGCTGTGGAAGATCGCTGCAAACCACAAACCTGTGTCTTTACCTCATTTGTCATATTCCATGGCATAACACTGCAAACTATGCTTTGGAAAACAACCCTGCACTACCAACCAGAGTGTGCCAGCATCTTTCCTGCACAGCTCTGCTCTTTTAATGATCAGTGAAGGAATCTAGTGTCATTGTCACTGCTCCACTGTGTCGTCCTCGACTTTTGGACTAAGGACCATCCATCAGTATCCTTCAAGAAAGCTACCAATAATCCTGTTCTATGCACGTTCTTGATATACAGAGCTAAGCCAAATTCATACACAGTTTAGAAGTAGCTCAAATAAACTCCAGTACAATTAATTTGGCACAGCCCTCCTAGCAATTCTCCGATGCAGAGTTAAGAACAGACCTTTTCACAGGACTGCTTCAAGACAACTGTTTGGCAGGAGGCTGTTTATAGGACCGCTATAAACCTAATATTAAAGATGAGGGGGGGAAAAAAATCCCTTCTAGCCAATAAAAGGTCAAAAAAAAAATTAGAAAACCATTTGTATTCTTTTTCCTGCAGTTTCCTTCTGTTCAGGAAAGGCTGAATGACCTTGACAACAAGGCTCCAGACCATACTTGTGAGATCAGGTTTCCATTCCCAGCCTCTGCTGAAGAATTGTAAGACTTAAGAAGCCTCTGTTGTTGCACAAAGATTGAATTTCATTAACAGGAAACAAACAACGCAGGGTTCAGAATGCTGCAAAGTAGATCAAAAGGTTAATTCTTCCTTTGATGAAACAAGAAAGAGCTTTTAATACTCCAGCATACTCACAGCACTGACAGTAATACAGGACTGTGAGTTGGCCAGTCGCAGACGACTGGAAGGTGATAGCATTGGCCACTTCGAGGGGAGCTGGGCCAGAGTCCTGCCCGGTGACAAGCATGTGATAAAGCACTTTCACTGACAAACAGCAGAACACATAAAACACATGAAGATTTCATTGCCAGAGCACAATATTCTCCAACTGAAATAATAGCTCTCTGAAAGAAGCTTTGTTCTGAGGAAAACAGCCCCACTGGGTTTGGGTTACTATGCTGGCACTCCGTCAGCGTCTACAAGATTTCATCCCATGCAGACAAAACCTGATTACAGCCTCCTTTTTCCTTTTACCTTTTTTTTTTTTTTTCCTCGGGTGTTTTATTCGGGGGGGGGGAGGGGGGGAGGGGGTGCAAAGTTGCCACACTTTTTTTCTGAGACCTGTCTATTAGTTCTAGAGGTTTCCCCAAGTTGCAGAAACACTTTCTGATGGTTGAAAGACCTTTAGCTCCTCTCTTACTCACTTGAACACAAGCTGACATAACAGTCTCCTACTGGAATAAAGGCTGGACAGAAAATTCTTTCCTGTTTGGATAATTTTCTACAAACATACTGGGGTTTGGGTTTTGGTTTTTTTCATGGAGAACTCAGACTTTCAGAATTGCCAGACTAAGAATATTCCTGCCTTCTTTTCTTTAAAGATGGAAATACTAAGAGTGTTTCTTTAAAGATGGAAATACTAAGTGTTCCCAAAGTGAAATCTCAGGTTCAAAACAAGAAGCTGAAGCACAGTATTTTGCTTTGCCTCAGCACAATATCAAACCACAACGCCCTAAACTAGCACATACTCCATGCCCACCTTCTCCCCTGGAGGCAGAGCTCTCCATCAGCCCACACCTTTTGTGAGGCATGGTGACATCCCTTCTTGCTCTTTTCCATAATGCAGCTACCATTGCCTTTGACAGACAAAACCAGGGACTGAAAATAACTTTCTAAATCCATCTTATTGCTTGAAAAATTGTTCAACTGTTTCCTTTTTTCCCCTCAATGAAAGCTATCTGCGAAAAGAAACTCACCAAATCTGTTTGGCTGAAAACCATTTTTCTCCATCAGGTGTTTTCTTTTGGACTTCCTATTGGAGTCCTAGATTCATTTTGTTATTTCTATTGAAATAAATTTTGTTATTTCTAGCTTATATTATATAAATCCTATTTAAATATGGGCCTTAACTGCTAAGTTGTCAGAACAGCTGGGGGACAGGACAGGACAGGAGGGAATTCTGCTTTACCAACACGTCAAGCTATCGGCACACAGAATATTTAGATCTCACATGGCAGTTTGGAAACCGACTTGTAAGCTTCTATTGGGCTTATTGAAAAAGTGCTTCTGTACTAAATGTGTGGTGTATGTGGCTGCTCCTGCTCTGTTACACTCTAAGGATCCTCCACTTGAACATGTATGTGACACCACATTGTGGGAACTGTAGTCTCTGCAAACCGCACTTCATAAGCACAGTGGATGTTGCCATCTGCTTTATGTTTTTTTAAAAGCACTAATTCTTGCGAAGCAAAATGTTAGTGCATATGCTGTCAGCCAGTCTGTGAAGAGGTAGGGTAGAGGGAAGTTCTCAGACAGCAGCTTACCACACTGGCATATTTTTGGAGCCTTCATATGGCTGGTACTATCAGGCAGAGAGTTACCATAGCTGCATTCATTTTCATCTAAGTCTGAATGATGTCCACCTGTAAAGTGAGACCAAGATTTCCATGTATATCTGTCAAGGAAAAACTATCTCCAGCATCTACTGAAACAAAAATCCAAACTCTTCTGCAGCTCCCCGCTAGCAGTGTAACAGATAGGCTGTTTCTGAAGGTGCCGTTCTAGTTTGTAAAAAAACACTAGCAGCATATTTTGAGAATAAGTGCAATCCTTTGTGAGAAAAGATGTATTCTATCTCCTTCATCTTCTTTGAGGGATTTTCCTTCTCTTTTAGTATAACTTAGTCAGATAAGTTCTCAGTCCATATCCGAAGAAAGGAAAACAACTAGGAATTCTCTCACTGCAGAAATGCTGTACACAGAAGAATACACTGGCTTCTATTAGAGAGAAAGGGATCTGAAGAAGAGGTTTGTGTGTTAGTTTCGTTGGTAGCAGATGACAGTTTTCATTCAACCTGCTGTTTTTAAGGCATATAAAACAATGAGCTCTTCCCTATCATCAGAGTCATTTTTTGAACAATCAGTTCCACCCACTGGGCCCTTACACTCCTGTGACAGGCAAATGCCATTTAGGAAATAACCTGGCTCTAGCTGATGACACATTTATAGCCAGGTACAGGCAACGAGAATCTCTGCCATTTTAGCCAAACTGTTGACTCTGCAGGTGCTGTTCTGCACAAAATAGGATCTGGTTCTGAAATTAAAGGCTCTCTCTGAATGCATGAGCTTTCACTTTGACAGGAGATTCAAAGGCAGATAATCTTCTTTCTAGCTTTTAACCCTGGAGTGAGTAGGGGTCAGCCCCTGTTTGAAACAGTTCAGGGCACTCCATCCACAGATTCCTTTAAAACCATCCTTCTGACCTGGGACTGCTAGACCCCATTGTGTCCTAGCTCCCCCCGCTACTATGTTCAATATATTCCTCAAGCCAAAGGCAGCAACTAGAAATTAAGTCTATTGTGCTTATTCAAGCAGTGATGGCACAGAAGCCACAGCTGGCTGTGAGGCCGATGTGGAGAGCCATTCCATGTCACTGTTCTTCTTCAAAGGATCTTCTTGGGGACTGAAAATCCGGCCCTTCATTTTCAGGTGTAATTCACTTTTGAAATACAGTATTTCCCAGTGAACAGATTGCTTACCTAGATCAACCTTCGCACTGCTGGGATCAAAAAAACAGGGATCAGAAGAAGAGCTTCTTACCGTAAGAAGGGCTTAGCTCAAGCACAGTATCTGATCGTGCCCTGAACTGTGCTGGGCATCTTACAGTGCTGACCCTGTGCACCAGAGGCGTCGGCTGTACACCGCACCAGGTACGGCAGAGGCGCAGGAAGCAGCAGGGAGGAAACAAGACAGGAAACAACATGCATCCAACAGTGACACATCAGTCAGGATGTGGACATGGTGGGGCTGGTTGTTCCTAATGAACCGTATCGGAGCTGTGGTTGCCTCCTACTTGTGGCAGATTCTGTTCTCATGGAGAGGTCTGAGCACGAGTGACAACAGGAAGGTATTCTTGCCACACTGAGTATACAGCCATTCCCCTGACTACTGTATAGCACAGAGGGGTGTCCAGGTTTAAAATTAGCTTTGCTGGGTACAGTGTGCAATATTGAACTCACAGAGTAGAGGTCAGAACAGGAGCAAAACCCAGCTAAGGAGCTGAAGGAAATGAGCTTATGCTGGGCTCTGCACTGCACTGAACCAATGGCAAAACGAGGCAGTTTAAACCTAGCTGGGATGGATCTCTGAACATGTCACTAGTTTGAGGGAAGTGTAGATACATCCTGGCCAGGATACACCAACAGGCAAAGAGACTTGACTTCCTCCCCTCTCTCACACACAGACACACACATGATTTGAGAAATTTCCATCTTCCTTCCACAGCTCCTCCTGGGTCACTCCACACCCCTCCACCCCACAAGACAGAGCTCTGGTACAAGTATGTCTGGAAAATCAAGTTTTCCTAATGTATTTGCAGAGAGGCCTCTCTGGGACTGGGGAGTCTCACAGGTTTTTTTTTACCTTAGCAGGTTTTATTAGGCAGGGCACAGACCTATACCACTTCCAGTTCCATGGGTAGTGCAGTTGTTGTTGTGAAAGTAGGACCTCTGCATTGCAGCCTGTTGAGAAGTATGTACATACCCTTAGAAGCTTATTAAAGGGAACCTCACACAGCACATGGGGTACTGTTATCCCTGGCGGGTTGTTTATTCATTCAAGGAGAGTCATCTCTCAGAGGGGAAGCCCCTAATGCCTGGAAGCCCCTAAATGTCTTTGAGTTGTCTAAGCCAGGGTAGCAGGTTATTTCTCCAACCCTAAATCTGGCCAAATGACAATTATTCAAGTAATCTTGTCATTGATCTGAGTGGACTGTGGGGAAAAAATTATTTGTGCTAATAGTAACAAAACCTAGGTACCTACTGTTGGTCTTTAAATCTATGTGAAGGGCTTCTACATAAAAGTAGTAAGATTTCCATGCAGCAGGCTTCTCAAAATATGAATGTAGGTTTCTTAATGTTAGCTTCTGACTTGAAAAATACTGACCTCAGATTGAAAACTCAGAGGCAGAATGAAAACCAAAGTGCAGTACTCACATCTTGCTGATGAAGTATTCACATCTGGACATTTCCTCCTGGCTACTGCATACCCAGTGAAAATATTCTGTAAGACTCCCAAGCAATAGGACTACAGGCCTTTTGCTGATTAATCCTGGAGGGGTTTGAAGGACACTGTCAAAGAATCATAAAAATTACAAGCCCTGTTAATTAGCATCCTGCCTATACATCTGCCAAAGAATGGATTATTTTCTTAATTCCTTTTTCTGGGGTTTAACTCATGCAGTTTTAAAATGGATGAGGAGATGGCTTTTTATTGCAAAGGAGCTCTAATTAATGTTAATTTACAGCTCTGGAGAGTTAATTCCAATTCGGAGCTGCATCTACAGCATCAACTCAAAACCAGCAAAAGACATTTGAGCTCAGGAGCAGCTCTGCTTCTTTCCGTGATATTCCCATTTTACTCTTTGTCCTTCTTCCTTTCTGATACCATTGGTAGGAAAACAGGATCTGTTTAGCTGTTCATCTGCTGCTGCTGCATAATCCTCTGCAACACACTGCTGGCAGTTCTGGGGATAATTATGTGACCAGGAAGGTTCTGGCAGCGGGTAGTGCCCAGTGGTAGGAATGAACGAACTTGAAAAGAATAGTTTATTTCCATGCAGAGTCCTTCTAGAAAGATAGAGGAATGCTGAGAAATCAGCGGGAAGGAATGTCTTTTCGATAAAAACACAGAATTTGCAGGCAGTATCCCAAATCTGTCTACCTGGCTCTGTCACAGCACTTTGACCAAGTCCTTTAACATCGCCATATCTCATGCTTCTCAGCTGCAAAGCAGGGACAAAGGACTCCTAGCAAGAGTGTTCTGTTTCCATCTCAAGACAGGGCTTATGACTTGGGCACTGCTAAAGCATCTTATGACTCCCAGAACTAGGTTTAGATGTTATTAAATACAGAAGACAGCTGAATTCCTTAACAGAATGTGCTTCCAGCAGGGCTCAGTGTTTTCTTAAAGGGTCTTTGTATGGTAATGTGACATTTTACAGCCTACATGTAGGCAATTATCCCTGAAAGAAAAATGACCATTTTTTTGTGTTTGTTTTTTCATTTGAGAAGAGGCTTTGATTAAAACACATTTCTGGGGGAACTGATAAGCAAGGGCAGAATGTGGAAACAAAGCTGATTCAAGAGCTGGAGCTGTTATTAACAGTACTAGGATTAAGGAGCTTGAGGAGACCTTAGCTAGAGGCATTCAGAAAGCATCAAACTCTGACACCAGTTGGAACCAGTGTAGTCGGTTGTGACTGTAAAGTATTGTTCAGTATCTCCTAGAAAGTCTTCCACAACTAGACTGCTGCACTTTAGCATGATTCTAAGTGAATGACAGAAAAGAATAATTAAAAGGCTTGTTGTTGCTGCTTAACATCTCAACATTGTTTGGAGCACTGTGTAAACAGGACATGTGGAATTAAACATTAATAATAATATCTGTTTATATTTGTTTAAGTGCAGGTTTACTGATAACTCTCATTGTGCTCAGAAAGAAGCTGTTATTCCTTGCTCCTACAGCAGTGAAGTCAGTGGAGTTTTCACCACAACTACAGTGGGAGCAGGAACAGGTCTTCTGGATAGTGGCTTTGAAATTGCAGTCCAAAACACGCGTATCATCTCCTTCCACATAGCACCTTTGCTGTGTGTGCAGAAATACTCCTTTGGCTTTAACTCACAGCCAGCACCAAAAGTGACACTGGTTGTCATGCACAACAGCATTTCCGTGCGCTGTATGCAGGGTGTCACTGCCTACTCAGGATACAGATGATCAGCTGCATTCCCAGATCATAAAGACCTGACCAAACAAGACTCCAGGATGCTTGGTAATCTCTGAGCCAGGAACATGCAGCCTGTATTCACAACCATTCCTACCGAACCCATTTGGTTTTCTACTTACATTCTTTTGGTTCTGATTTGACGTTCATCTACCATTCCTGCATTCCACAGTTACACCAACAAAAGAATAAATTTAGGTCCCTTCAAACACTTTGTTTAACCACTCCTTCCTTCCATACTCTCCCTCCCACACAGCAGTCATACATTTATGAGTTTAAGGTTGAGCGTATTTGCCACAGGGATGAGGAGATAGGAAGAGAGGTTGGGCAGCAAACTGAAATGGCACAAACACTAATGTCATCAGGATCCAACATTTCAGTGTCTGTGCTGAATGTCAGTGCCTTTAAAGTAATGTTTTCTCCATCTGCTTCCCTTTGTGTAAAGTCCAGGAGATCTGAAAAATAACAGAGGCCTCATTTAAAAGCACAAAAAATTACAACCGGGCCTTTTCAGGGATTTAGGCAAGGACCACGTGAACAGAAATTGCAAGCAGTCATTTGTAAATTAAAGGGGACTAAGAGAGACAAACTCAAAGATCAGATTTTTAAAGGAGTTATCTTTCATTCAGAATTAAAATGCAGCCAGCTTCTGGGCAGCTTCATTCATGAGCCTTTACTTGTAAGTAATAAGTCAAGTCAACTACACTGACTTATTCATCCCTTCTCCTTCCACCTTGTGTTTCCTGGGTTTGTGTTCCTTAGCCCTGAAAATGAAGCATGAGCCCGAGAACAACCAGTACCACTCCTCCTCTATCAAGCAAGTAAGCTACTCAGCTTTATTATGGAATACTTTGCTTCTTCCTGTGCATCCAGAGAGCAAACCAGGTTGACAGAACAAGAACTCCAGTAGGGAGCAGTGGGCTGCTTACACAATTTCCCATTACCAGCGAGTCTGTCAGAGTAGTGAGGTGTTTATTCTACTGGAAAGCAAATTGGGTCTGGTGATGCTTAAGCCTTCCAGCTGAATCACTTCAAACATAAGAAATCTATTCCCGCAACAGCTTTGGGGTTTTGGCCTGTTTTTCAGAGGAGATGAGTCAATGTCTTCATATTGCTACACATCTCTTCCAAAAACCTGTTAGCCAGTTTCAACCAAATTCATCAGGGGGTATAGATTTCTTACTAGTGTTGTGAAACTAGGCAGCCAGGTAGGGAGATGCAGGAGTGCCCCTGGCAGGGGACAGGCAGCAAGCAGCCTTTTTTCAGACATCAAAGGGTCTACAGGAGAGTCCTATCCCAAGATTAAAACATCTGGGAAACCGGATTTCATTGGTTCCATTGCTGCTGGAAACACATATTTGACCTGTCAGGTGAGAGATAAAAAGGCTGTTAATGATCCCTGTTATTGCAAGAGCCATATAATACAGCCTTCTCCTAAACGGATCACAGTTCCTCGTAAAACCATTTGTGTTTCTTGTCCTACACTGCAGGTTTACAGAACCTCTGCTCTCTCACCCTTGGCTTACTGAGGCTGAACCAGACAATCTCTGTTAATTCCCTTTGTATTATAAACACTCCATTTCCACCATCATCTGTTCTGCTTTAATTCTTGTCTCCTGAGCATGCTTGCTCAGAAGTCTACGCAGTCATGCCTTGTACCCTACTGCTAGTGCTTTATTTCTTCTTCCACTTACTTGATACAAGTCCTAAGACTGCAGTTACTTTTTTTATGGTTCTATTACACTGGCAGCTCACCAATATCCTGCATCTTTCTCCCCCTTTGTCATTTCCAACTCATGAACTCTGAGAATGTCCAAAAAGTTCTGGTTATTAATTCTATACATGATCTTAATACTTTGACACATTAAAAATCAACCTGTTCCTCAGACTCAGATCCTTAAGGTCATTTGGTTCTTTCTGTACCATATCCCACTTTGTAATCTGATGATATCTCCCTGCTTTGGGCCACCGGTAATTTCATCAGTGTAATTTTGGTTTTGTGTCAAAATCATAGGGAAAATTATGAATTGGATTCATCCCACAACTTATCCTTTGGAAGCTCCATCACTGTTCTCCCTCTAACCTGGTTCTTCCATCACAACAACTTTTTATCCCAATTTTAATGAATCTACAGCCCAGTTAATCACTCTCACTCCCTTGCAAATTTTTGCATATTCAGAGATTTGTGCCCTTTTCAGTCTTTCCACTTCCATGACGAATTACTCCTATATATTAACACCTACAATAGTTCCAGACTGTATCTTCACTGACCAGTTTTACAGTAATAGGATCCAGCACAATCTCCTTGCCAGCCACAGATGGTAATTAACATTTTTCACCTCCACAGCTATTGATTGTGCAGTACATGCTAAAAGGACCCTAAGGCTTGCATTCAATGGGAGTGATGGTTATTGGGAAAGAGCGTTTCCACCTGAGCACTTCTTCTCCATAGTTTCATTACTGTCTTATCTAACTTCAGCCAGAGCCAGCTGCTCTTCTCTTCAGGGCAGCTGAAAGCTATGAGCTCATGGTTTCAATTAATATTAGGCAGCCTAGAATGGGGTGTCATCCACAGAATACTGGGACTTCAAACTCTCACCACCTTTCCTGATGTCCCTAGATAGATAATAGATAGATGATAGAGAAGCTGAGCCATGGTTTCAATTAATATTAGGCAGCCTAGAATGGGGTGTCATCCACAGAATACTGGGACTTCAAACTCTCACCACCTTTCCTGATGTCCCTATACACATGATAGACAAGCTGAGCTTTCAGGCTACATGTATGAAAAGAGATAAAATTTTTGTTGATTGTAAGTTTTAAGCTCAGAATCAGTGTAGTGTTGCTACTGTAGCTCTCTTCCTAAGATGTCTGAAAAAGAATGGGCAGGAAGCAGAACACCGGCAATGTATCTCACTATCCAAAAATGAAAGGTGAAAGCGAACATACGTAAAGGATATGGGTAATAAACCAACTAAATAAAAGCAGAATGACTTTCAGCATTCTTCAGTATCATTCAATTTTAAGAGTCCTAGGAGATGCCTACTAAGGATTGTTGATTCAGCCTCCTAAATAGAGTGGTAATTTTTGAGGTTATGATGCCTGCCATCCATAAGATCATTATCTTGCTGAGAAAGAGAATAAACAGATGCCCTTCTCAAAATTTCTCAAGATAAGGGGAAGACAAAAGGTTGGTCAGACATCTTTTGATAGCATTTTAACTAAACACATTCAAGCATTCCTCTCACAGTAGCTGTTCTTGGGAATTCACACAAAAAATAAATTAATAAAGAGGATCTATCTTTAATACTTTTGGACAAAATCAGAGTGCTCAGAGGCTGGGATTGCAAGGCACCTTTTTTCCAGCAGTAAATATTCACTGTTTTCTCCAAATATGCTCTTAGTATCCAGCCCCTATTTCAAAGCACAGAAGTTGATCTCTATCTCTCTACAAAACAGGAGCTATATATGCATTCAAGAATTAAAGGGGGACATTCTGGTAAACTACCACTTGTACAGGTTTTCAATGATCAATTAATTTGGGATCCCAATAAAAACCAGGTTTTTTTCCCTAATAGAAAACGTTAAAAGATGCCCAGCTCCTCTACCAAACATAGTTCTCTAAATAGAGGAAATAATTTTCAAAATTTATCACTGTAAGCCATTTATGTTGTCCAGTCACCTACTGCCTCCAAGCTCACTGGCCTTGGCTTTTGGCCTCAGTAACACTTATCTGTGACCACTGTTGAAGACAGGATATTGACCTATATGGACTATTGGTCTGACCAGGTGTGGCTGGTTTTATGTTCTTACATTTACATTATTAGACTCAACACAGCAGGCTCCATCCCAGTGAAGCAGGAACAACATTAATGCTAGAATACTCTAACATCAGCAAAAAGCCTCTATGAGATGAAAGACGGCAGACTCACAAACTGGATTTGGTCGTGTTGACAGAGTTACACTGATTGTCTGAAAAATTAACACACTTGCAACTTCAATAAAACCCTCCAACTTATGTTCTGTAGAAAGCCTGATTAATATTTTATGGTTTATTACCATTCCTTTAATAAATTATTCAAAAGCATAGCTCAGCAAAGCACACGGGAAGTCCAGAGTGTCAGGTCAATTAGTTGTTTAAGCATTATATAGGATTTCAAGTATTTGTTTCCAATCACAGAATATCAATGTTATGACTGGGGAACAAGAAGAAGTGAGGTAGGTTAGATATATTCCTTTTTTAAAAATCCACTTAAATATTTGGGGATTAGTACTCTAAATGCTTGACTTCTTCCTGTCACTCCAGTTCCTGTAGCGACTGTAGTTCTGAGGCAAAAACCTATGCTGCTGTGTGCTAGCAGAGAAAAATTAAGACATGTAACTGAGGATTGAATTTCTGTGTGCCTTCATCATGATTAGGTGAGCAAAGTGACTAGCTACAGATCAACTAGTCTATTAGGGACTGTTTAACGATCTCCCACAAAATTTGTGGGCAGCTTGTAATTTCAGAGAGTGAGAAAACAGTCATTTGCTGATGCATTCCAGCTCCCTGCTACTGTGAGATTGTTCTCTGTTGTACGTTTCCAATTGATCCCTCCAGACCACTGAAGCTTTTTAAGTCCTATATATAAGGAACAATGCTTCCCTTTGAAGGCTGCTTACAACACAGCAGAGCTCATCAGGAAAGACAGCCAGCCCAAGTATTACTCTTAATTGAGTCTAGTTTCTACTGTATGTCCCTCCTACTCTGGAAATAGTCTTTTGAGCTGTATATACATATGAGTCTGGTATGTAAACACCCTCAACACACTTACCTCCAAATTACTCCGTCAGTCTCACTGTCACCCTGGATGCTCCAGTTTAGGGGCATGAAATGTTTCAGCATTTCATGGGCAAGAAGATCTGTAATTGTTCACAGATTTCCTTAATGACTGTTGTGGTAGTCCCCTTATTTTTCCTTAGTTCTTGATTACTCCTTTGGCAACAATTTCCACACTGAAAATTTAATAAATAATCTTGAAGAAATAAAAGGGAATGAGAAGGTCAAGATCCTCAGTGTCATCCTTCAAAGCTACAGTTAGGCTCCAGCCTATTCTTCTAGATTCTATTTAATGTTATCCTGTGCAACACGTGCCTTTGTCATTGTCTTATTCTAGAAGGAGGCAACTTTGCCTTTCAAGCTGGAAATCTGAAGAAGCCTGTCAATGCACACATCAAACAGTCACATTTTAAAATGGGTGCTCACACTCACGCAGTCACAATCATCCCAGCTGAGTCTAGGGACCCTCCTTTTAGACTTGCCTTTGCAGTTTGACAAAAGTCGAGGCTAAATGAATATGTATATTCCACAGCATCCTGGAAAATCCTGGATCTCCCAGGTTTCCAAAGCAAGAACCTCTTGATTCCTCTCCCCGATGACAGCACTTCCTACAGCTTTCTTCTTCTACAGACATCAGGGATGGAAAAGCATTAGTCGTATAATGATTCTGTCTGTGATTATACAGTCACATTAATGTAACCTAAATCCATGCCAGTGCTGAATGGGATGGTCCTGCCCACATCCATATCACTAAACACTTGCTCCCACTATGTCCCTTGTCTTGGTATAAGAGCCCACGCAGGTACACGGTGAGCCCACACAGGTACACGGTGAGCCCACGCAGGTACACAATGGGCCCACACAGGTACATGCAGGTACATGGTGAGGTTCCTGGTCTGGCAGGAAAAGGAAGGACAAAGAAAGTCATGGCAAGGCAAAACAAGGGAAGAGGGAAAGGAGACAGAAGAGAAGAGAGAGAGGAAAGTGGAAGAGGGTGGAAAGGGAAAAGACTAACTGGGTGACTTTCCTGACTTTTCCATTTTTGTGGCCACACAAATGATAGTGCCTCATCAAGGGAGACAGAGAAGCACTTCCAGAAGCAGAGAAGATGGGGGGACTACTACTCTTCACGACAAGCATGGGCCTGTGCTAGCTTGAACTGACTGCATAACCACAGCTCTTAAATCACAAAAGTCCAGGCTTTCTGACCAAGTTAGCAAACCCACCACACAGTAGCATCCTGACTTCAGAGCCGAGACATCTCCCCTTTACCTCAGGGAGTGGGCAAATGGACTGACATTTCAAGTAAGAAGTAGGAAATTGTTGATTATAGAAAAACACTGTAGGAAACAGTGTTGATTATTGAACAAACTGATGAAAGAGAGGAAGAAGTACTGAAAATGAATGCTTTAAGGTACATCAGCATAAAGGAAAGCTGACAATCAACTAACTAACTAACTTCGAGACACATTTTGAGCAAGAGAAGCATGCAGATCTCACAACGTTCTCCATTCCCATTTAACGGGGACATTATTTCTCTCGAAAGCATTAGGCATAGACCTCAGCTAACAACCAAAGCAGCAGTGGAATGGTGTGATAAAGTAATTCACATAAGTATTTCTAATACTTGGCATTTCTTCAGTTATTCCAAGAGACTCTAAAAGTTCTTCACATGAAGAATGAATTACAGTTCACAACAAGCTGATAAGGTACAAAACAACCCTGTTGCAAAGCTGGGAAACAGAGGCACAAAGTGGTACCATCTGTAACCACATAGTAAAGCAGCAGCACCATGTGGATTATCTGTCTATATCAAAATGTAAAATCTTTAATGTCAGATTCAGCACGGTCGTAGTGGTAGTTACCACCACTGACTGTTGCAGTTTTTGAATGGACAGACTTCATGCCTCTCTGAAACGGCTCATTCCATCTGCAACCTCGCAGTCTAACATTTCAAATAGTGGCAAGAAAGCATTATCTATGACGTATGTGAAGTAACTTTGTGATCCAATGTTTATGCTTTCCCCCAAGGCATGCCCTGAAGAGATATTTGGTTAGCTAGAGAAGTGTCACTGAAATACGGAGTCTTCCAGGCAATTGCTGATTACCTCAGGGAACAAGACAAAAAGAAAACAAATGTTCTTATGAGAACCTGTGTATTTTTCTTTTATTACTTTCAGAACAGTACGACAAGCCATGCGTCCCTTGGCAGACTGCTTTCTGCGTTGCACCACGGCAAAATACGTACATTAGTATCTGCTCCTAAGGTATCAGCTTTTCAAATTGTGGGAACCTCTTGGTGAGAGCACTGAAGCTCAGCTCCACTAGTCTGTTTCCACTCGCTGGCTGGAGATAAATTTATACATGAAGAGATAGTGGAAACCTCCAGGAAGAAGTCAAATTTCAATCTCTTCTGACTACTCTTGCAGAAACTGACACACCTGATGGATCTGATAAGGTGGGTTGTGGGTTACCTTTTTTCCATTGCCTGGGTCTGCAGGAAATTTATAGAATCACAGAATCATAGAATAGTTAGAGTTGGAAAGGACCTTCAAGATCATCGAGTTCCAAATTTAAGGCCTTTCAAATCATTTAATAATACTGTTTAGTACTTTGAAGGATTATCTGTTCTTCTTTTTGACACGTGCAAGGGAACCAACCTTCCCAACATGCCAGTTCAGCAGCTTGGCTGCTGTTAGATAACTATTCTTTGCATTTCCTACCTTACTGCCTTTGGTACATGTGAGAACTTCTTTAGTTCTTTAGCCACAGTGGAACATGAAACATCCCACTTGAATGCAGGGGGCAAAGAACCAACAGGTACAAGCCTGAGCCTTTGCCTTGCTACATAACTCAGCTACAGCAATGTGCAGCGCTGTGGCTGGACTGGGCTGAGCTGCAGCGTGCTACATCGCTGCAGAAAGCATTCTGTGCCAGAAACACAGCATGCATTGCTGCATAATATCCTCAAACACTGCAGAGGATCGTTTTCCCCATCCCAGATTTTCCTCTAACTTCCCAAAAAGAGGGACACAACTTTCATGGTGTACTTTCTCACAAGATTGTCAGTTCATTCTAATTTCTCTACCCTATGCAAAAATAGATGTCAAGTTTTTGGGAGACCTGTGCACAGTTCTTCTTGGCAATGACTCACTGCAGCTCCACAGGGATGCACATCTTTCCCCATGGAGTCAGAGCATACTTCACACATAATTTAAAAGCAAGAGATATCGAAAGTCAATAGGGACAGCAAAAGGAGACTCATATTCTGGAAAAAAGAGTTTGTTGATTTAATCTTATGTTTTCTAATTCTGGATGCTTAGCTTTGCAAGTCTAAAATTATTTTTCATGGAAAATTGACGTTAAAACAAAGATTGCATATGCATAGATTTCCTCGTGAAACTCTAGTAGAGCATGATGGCAGGGGACAAATGTAAATTAAGGGGACCAAAACTAAGCTGTAATTTTACAGTAGTCTACCAAAAATTTTGAGGGCACTCCTGCAAAGGAGCTCAGCTCCAAACTTTCACATGGTTCTCATTTCACAAAAAAATAAAACCAATTATGGTTCTGCAAAAGCCAAAACCACAATATCCTCTCTAACACAAAGTGTTTGGAATATTTCTCAATGCCCTTAAAAGGAGGTTGTCATCCTGACCCCCAGTGAACTTCATGTTGCAAGACCAGATACATTTCAGCTATTTCTCTCTTTCCTCAGTCTCCTTGACTAACTTCTGGCTTTACTCTCATTTTTCTCACTACCTTTAAGAGGCTCACCCAAATGAAGAAGCAATGGCTTTTTTGAGTCATGAAGACAAATGACTGTATAGGTCAAACAGTAAGGATAATTATATTTGAAGTGTTCCCAAACTGGAAGAGGCAAAGATTAGTGAGAGGAAGTACTTTTTTAGTAATAATCTCCACAATCAGTTTGTGCATTACTTTTAGCATCAGGTGAAAGCGTTCAGGTAGAATTGTACAACCAAATGTCCTTGCAGTGAGAAACCCCAGGTTACTTTGCTTCCAAACAACAGGAAAAAAATCAGGATGAGCAGTCAGGAAAAAAATCAGAATGAACAGTCAGCAGTTCTTCCAGTTTCATTCCAGAGGTATATGTGGGGAAATGCTGATATGGTATAGATGACCTCTTGGTAGTCTCCCTGCCAGTATGCCCCGTCAGAATTGGCATAATCAGCACGTCACTGGCAAAGCACTCCACAGATTCTTGCACTCAAGTTTCTTATTCTGAAAATTCCTCCTTGAGCACTTGCCAGCATGTTCTCTGTACTACCAAAATGTTACATACAGCTTTGAAACATCTGTTAAGGACCTTCCCTGACAGGTAGCCTAAGCAATTTGCTTTTTAGCTTCAGGCTGCTGCTAGTTGTCCTTCCGAGTTCAGGGACTGTGAGCAACTCACTTGCATCTGTTATCATGCTTTACCACACACATGTCACTTTAAGCATATGTGATAGTTTAGAAAAAAAATAAATGCAATCCTTTCTCCAGAGTTATAAAACATGTGAATTTCTCATTCAGGGATAAATTCAAGTATCACAAGGGAAGTGAAGGGAGTAATGGAGCCTTCACCTTTGGGGAAAGGTGTCTATTTTAAGGAACAATTGAACATTTTATATAAGCATATGACAATACATAAATATATAAAATGTAACAGTGTTTTATATATGTATACATATACATATATATCACAGACATTGGAAGCCCTAGGGTGGGGACAAATCCCAGCACAAAGTCCTGTGTGGGAGAGACACAAAAGGAGCAATTGAGAGACAACACTGGCAGAAACAGCATGTGGATTTGTGGGCAGAAAGATGTGTGGGCAGAGTTGTTTACAGGCTTGAAGGCAAGGACAAGGAATATGAATCTGATGTGGGTTTTCAATAAAATATATTGAGATTTTTTCCAATTACTTGGCTAGCATTTCGAGACTGTTCTACCCTCTCATATCTTCTAGACTGCTTAGCTTTAGCATCTTCTGAGCCCTTTACCTTGAAAAAAGCCAGGGCAAAGGACTGATACAAGGGAGGCAGTACTGGGATGGGAAGCCAAAATGCCTGATACATATATGGAAAACTCCATCAGCAGAGACTTCCCATGCAATATGTGTCAGTCCAGGTGATCCCTGATTTGCTCAGTGTATTGTTTTCTGCAAAAGTGTCTGGATACTTTTTTTTTTTAATCCTACAACAGGCAGGTATCGGAAGGGTGAATGACAGCAAGCTATTCACCCTTAAGAAACACATTTGATAAAGTGCTGGAGATAACGATTCAGGTTTTTTGTCAGAATGGGTAAAAGACAGTCTGCTGACACACGGAGATGAGAATTAGTCAGGCAAAGAGCAATGATCACACTCTTGTTGCCACACTCACTTAGTGGAAAGCACATATTGCAAAATTACACCCTGTGTCTCTGGTGCACTAAATCGCCATGTCAGCAGCATGCCATGAGCCATCTTTTCGCTGTATATGCTGCCTCCATGGCCACCAGGCACCAGGGTTGGAGTCATCACACCCCAAGTGCCACTCCGAATGCAGGCAGGCAGGTGGCACGGCAGTGCCCAGCAGAGGAAGCTGAACTTCCTACTGCCAAGTGGGCATGCCAAGGTAAATGTGTGCTCGTGTCTTCAGCTGAGCACACAGGGATCTCTTCATAGAAATCATGTAAGCAATCATATATGCCAAAAAAAAAAAAGAAAAGCAGAACAGAAATACAGATCTTCCATTACGCTGGTGCCAGCTCTTCAAGTGTTATAAAAAAAGTCTTTGACACGTGGAGTAGAATCAAAATCTCACAGACAGATTTTGCCCTAGCTGAAAACAAAGTCAGAAAATTAATCCACATCTGTCAGATATCACGGTAAGTCTAGGACACCACACTGCTTCTCTAAACTTTTCCATGCTGAGACTTGGAATGGGTGGAAAGTGTTGCTCTTCCAGCTTTGGGACCTGCTGACAGCTGCAGCTCATCTTTGGTGGGGCCATAATGATGGGTTGAAAAGGAACCCACTGAAATGTTTTCTGCATAAAAAGCCTCCACAACCAGTGTAAGCCTGGCCTGCTAAATCTTCACCAGCTCCCTTAACCTGGGTTGGGGGTCAGAATGTGGCCAAGGTGAGAGAAGATAGTATTACAGCAATTCCCTGCTCTGGCAGGCCTGCAGGAAGCTTAGTGTGGGTGACAACAGCCCCAAAGCAGTGCTTATTTATATCTACAGAGGGAAAGGCAACTGAAGTCTTCCTGTGCCCACACAGATCACCCTCATCGCCATCAACAACACAGGAATAAAATAATTGAGATTGCAGGCTTCTACACACAGCAGGAACTCCAGGAGTCTAAGTCTGCCCCCCACAGAGAACCTCACCTGTCATTTGACATAACTAGCTTCAGAGGCAAGAAAGCAATTCACTCTCCACAGTGCCTCGAAGACTTTGCATTTTTTGAGGTAATTCTAAAATTGAACTAAATTGTCCTATGTGTAAAGCATGAATGTCCGTCAGCTGATGCTCAAATGAGGTCATCATCTACTTGTTCTTGTTCTTTGGAGGCACATCTTGTGCCCAAGCAGTGCAATAGTTGAGACACACTAGCTGTTACAGCCAGCAGCACAGAAGGGACTGTTTTAGTTACCACCTTTGATTTCTCCATCTCCTCCACAAATAAATAAATTTGTGTCTGCAGCTGGTCTGACAGGAGCTGAAATCCAAAGACAAATGTAGACGCACACTATACATCCAGACACAAGATGCCTTAAGTGTATCAGGTATTTTTCCTAAAAGAGATAGTGAAATTACTAGCCTCTACCAATGGAAATCAATATAAAGCTCTCCCATCATTGGCTAAAACCCAGTCTTCCCACAGCATGGACACCTCCAGCACATCAGACGCAATCCAGACATACCCCATTCACATGACCAACACTCACATCCACGTCCTTATGTGTTTTTGCCAAGCACATAGCACAAGGTGGGGTACATTTTTATAAATATGTAAAGGGTGAGTGTCAGGAGGATGGAGCCAGGCTCTTCTCTGTGACATCCAGTGACAGGACAAGGGGCAATGGGTTCAAGCTGGAACATAGGAGGTTCCACTTGAATATGAGAAAAAACTTCTTCACAGTGAGGGTGACAGAGCACTGGAACAGGCTGCCCAGAGAGGGTGTGGAGTCTCCTTCTCTGGAGACATTCAAAGCCCGCCTGGATGCGTTCCTGTGTGATCTGATCTAGGTGTCCTGCTCCGGCAGGGGGATTGGACTAGATGATCTTTCGAGGTCCCTTCCAATCTCTAACATTCTGTGACTGTGACTCTGTGACATGTCAT
Organism: Pterocles gutturalis; assembly: GCF_000699245.1. NCBI lineage: Eukaryota > Metazoa > Chordata > Aves > Pterocliformes > Pteroclidae > Pterocles > Pterocles gutturalis. The sequence goes on along the minus strand of NW_010107095.1, from coordinate 20,924 downwards.
TATCCAAGGGGTCCTCAGGGAGGAAATGTTAGGGATGAGGTTACAAGACAAGTAAATTGTGCTGAGAGGCTGAATCTGGATCGTAAATCATAAATTGCATGGGTTTTGCCAACGCAGCGCTGAGCATGTTTTTCCTTGCCCGTGCCAATCAGCTGCACAAAGCTTGCAATCAAACCTTCAACTCCGTCTAGAAACGTTTTTCGCTTTGTACCGTAACACTGTCATGTTTTCCTCTCTGTAGGAAAGCAGCAGAAAACAGATGACAATTACTTTTTTTATAGAAACTCATTTAGTAAGAAGCAGCTAGCTCTCCTAATCTCACATTATTTGGAACTACTCTCTTGCTGGGCCTGGTTTTATTCACCGATTTGCAATAGCCTAACCAAGCCCGCTTCAAAACATCTACCCCCTCTTGGCCCTTCTTTCCTAGCACAAGTTATTACTTCTGTAGCGTCTCTCAGAACATACTCCTGTTTTCCACAGAGCTGGGGAAAGGTGCCTGCCACACCGAACCCACAGAGCTCATTTAACCCGGGCCCAGCGCGCCCAGCAGCAGCCAGGGGCGGGTGGCCTGTTCCAGTCAGACGCTGCCGGCCTGCTGCAAGGGGCAGCGGGAGCAGCTGCACTATTTCAGTCACGCTGTCACGGGGTTAGCAATGAAAAGACACATCCTCAGAATTTGTGAAGTGACAGTCCTTAGCGCCCAGAAGTAATCGGCAAGCCACTCGGAAAGGCGGGAGGGCGGGCAGGCAGGTTCAGGCTGTCCTCAGAGAAACCTGCTCCAGGAGCGTCACAAAGAGGAGGAGGAACAGCAATGAAACTTTGTGGCTTTAATTACATCTGTCCCTGTCTTTCTCTGTGATTTTTGCGAAAGAAAAGGGTGGTTTCAGACCCACTGGGAAGGGAAGGGGCTGGGAAGCCCAGCGAGGCAGAGGGGGGGCAGAGGGCCTGCGAGGGGCCCTGTCCCCTCCGAGGGCCTGCGAGGTGCCCTGTCCCCTCCCGCCATCCCTGGCCCCTGAGGGAAGGGGTGCAGCGTACGTGCACGCCATATGACAGATCTCCCCGTAAACTAGACAGAGGTCTTACCGTTTCTGAAGGGATCTCGGCCTTCTCCAGCCCGGCCCTGCCTCTGCACTGCCCCAGACAGCAGCTGTGGTGAGGATGAGCGGTGAGGGAAGGAGGGCACAAACTGCCCCGCTGCTCCGTGGAGCGCTTCCCTCCCTCTCCTCTGGTAAAAAAGGGGTTGGCTTCTGCCTCCCTCTCACTGCCTCTTCATCCTTGCCTATTCCTTCCCTCCCACCACCACACGGTGGAGAGAAGAGGGGTCTTCCCAGAGTGTCCTGTGCTTCCCCCGGCCCAGCCCAGCCCTGCAGCCGGCCCTGAGGAGGAGGAAGCCCCCCGCAGCGGTGGGAAGCGAGTGGGGCAGGGCACAGCAGGTACACCACAGGCCCTGCAGCAGCTGAACGGAACAAGAGAGGCAAAAATGCGCCTGGGGTTGGCAGCATGTCACGAATGGCTGTGCCAAGTGAGCCGAGTGGATGTGGGGACAGCACAGCATAAGTTAAATTAATTTCCAGAGCTGGGAGGAGCAGGAAAGGCCTGCTACAAGGCAGTGCTGTGAAGAGATCGACAGAGATTGGTCCCAGCCGAGTTTGTGGCAGGGGTTGTGTTGGGTTAGTTACTGCGCTCTTCTGAGAGCAGCACCCTGCCACCGTCATCCCCCACCGGCACGTCCCGGATTGCACTGCTCCAGTGAAAATGTTCCCATGGCACGCCTCACACCCTCATGTTCCACTGTGGGCTGGCTTCCCGAATTTGGCTTTGCACTGGACTGATGACGGGAGTAGGAAGGTAGTGTCTGCAGCAGAGGACCCCTGTCCTGTGTTTCAGCAAGGAGGCATGAGGTAAACTCCAAAAAGATGTATTTCACTGTGAGACCAAGCCACATCAGAATGTTTCAAGGTTTGTGTGTGTGGAGACTTTTCAGAACTTTCTGTTGCTCAAAAAACACGCAATAGCAACTCTTTATTACTAGTTGAGATTTATTGTTGGGGGTTTTTTTTAATTATGCAGGTATTTCCCACGGGTGGAGAATCCCATTTTCAGGCTCTGAGCAACACAATGGCCTTCATTTCCAAGAGGATTGTCTGGCCCAGACAGCCCTGGCTGTCTCACGTCACCCTGCTATCCTTCTATGCACAATCAGGATGCTCCCAAATGGCTTTTTAGCTTTTTTATACACAGTACAAAGGTACCCTGCTCTAATAGCTGGTATTATAGAGTTGGACATCTCATGACATTTCTCCTATAGATTTACCATTATTTGTAAAATAGGATAATGAAAAGTAAAAAGTACCCCCTGCACCACTTTATCAGTTTTCAGTGCAGTTTGCATTCACTATATATAATGTAAGGCAGGCTGTTCCCCATCCCATGGTGGCTGTCATCTTTACTTCTCTTTGGAGATGGCAGGCAATGATTTACTAACACCTGTACAATTGCAGTGTCAAATCCCAGCTCTTGAAATACAAGGCTTAGCTCTGTGATACATGGCAAGACATCTAAAAGTACATATATCACCTCTACAAAGTCTGCCTGGGACCAGTCCTTTTTCAGCTTGGGTATTGAGGTCCTTCATTAATACAAACTACTAATGTCTGAAATTTTAAATACAGATCGCTCTCCATTGTGTAATGTTAAACAGTTGTGAACTTCCTTTGTTTTCACTGGTGTCTCATCTGGTAAATCCTGAATCTTTTTTCTTTGTGGGGAATTCAGGTGTAATAGAAAAGACATCTTCAGTTAAATATTCTTTAAATTAAGAAACTGAATCAGCTGTAAAAAATTCACAAGTACTGACCTGTGGGCAGTGGAAAAGTAATTTATTAACATGGTATTTGACATCCAGAAAATTCATGTAGGTCATAACAGTCTTCAGTATAACTGGAAGGTAAGCAGCATAAAATCTACTTATTGGAACAAGTTCTTGGTCAGTCAAGCAATGTTACGAAAGGGTGATAGGATGATGCATGCATCCCACTACAAAATTCCTTAAATTTCTCTAGGAGTAACAGCAAAGGCATCAGCTGATTATGTTAATCCCTTTCTGTCCTACTCTGCCTGTTTGTCCGAGCAGTAGCTGTAGGGACTTAACATTCATAGTCGGCTTTTTTCAGTAATGTCCTTGGAGTGAAAAATGATCTTTGGCAAGAATGTGAAAAGACAAACACAAACCACTGGCACTTATTATAGCTTTTCATATAGTTATGCAGTTATACAGTAAGCATTTTCACTGCTGTTCCTACAATCTGTTCCAAGTATCTCAGGAATTTGCAAAGTAGGCTGTTGGTTTTTTTCCTACAGTCAGGAATCTAAGGAATCAATTCTTATTTCCCATGTACCTAATAATCCTTGATGCTCTCAATTAACAACAGCAATAATAGCTGACGTTACAATATTTACAATGATCCAAGATTTTTTTCAAATCCTTCCCTAAGCTGTTTGTTTGTCCTTTCACCCATCTCCCTCCAATTATTATATAAGCTGGGACTTGGGTTTGGTATCATCTAAATTTAAAAGAATGGTGAAAGTATCAATGATAATTATGTTTCTACATGTTTTGTGCTAGGCAGGAGAAATGCAAGGGAGAGGCAGGAAGAACTGAATCATTACGCATTCTGTTTGTCAGCAAACAGCTCAAAGCCAGCCAGTCTCTGGACCAGACACAGAGCTTGGGGACAGCTAGGGCTATTGCTGGGGGAAAGAGGTAGTACTTAGGGGTACAAAGTATATAGATCCGTGAGAAATCATGGATCATTAGTCTACTTATTCTGTAGCTCTTGGAAAAACTTGTTCTAATTCTGTGTTTTACTAAAAGGTTTGGTGTATCTGACAGATAAGACTTTTGTGTCTTCTTCCATTTTTATGTGCACTTCTAGTGTTTGGAGGTCTCTTGCAAAGTAAAATCCACATTCATCTTCCAGATCTACACAGTAGTAAATATGAATTTTGTATTCTCATGCTTAGTTTTCTTTCAGTGATGTTGCTCTCAGCTTTCTCATTATTCTGAGGACACCTTGGCAAGGAAAGGCTGTGCTGGAACCGGCAGGTCTTACTGGATGGCTGAAGCTCTGCCTGAGAGTTCATGCTCCCTGTCAGCCCTCAGAACCTTCCAGTTTTCCTGCCTTGCAAACTCTGTTTGTATCTCAGGAATCAGCATTCAATAGTTCTGACAGATTCATGACTTTAGAATATAATTCAATTAGCCATAAATACATTTCTCTGTCATACTCAAAATAAGCCGGCTCTCCAGCTTTTGCTATGATTTGTGCAGGTATTCATTACTATAGATCAGTTCTTTGTTTATTCTCTTCAAAAGCAATTATGTGTATCATATTGAATTGCCCTGTATCTTATCTGAATGCTTCTTCCACCTGGAATGAAATATTACTTCTCATTTGATGACATTTTTCTTTTCCTATATGGCTAGTTTATATGTCAGCAATTACTTCTTTTCTCTCTGCTGCTAGGATAATCACTCACTCTTATTTTAGTTAAATGCCCACCTTAATAATTTCTTCCTTAAAGTGCTGACATCGTACCAGTTTGTGCTCTAAATCTCTGACCGTCTGTGTAAAATTTTAGTTTATGCTAAATAAAATGTCTCTATGTCAGTTCCAGTGTGAAATTCTGATAATTTTGAAATCATAAAAGGAGCATGCTTCACTACATAAATTTCATACCCATCGATATCTCTTTCATGTAGTATTGATCTGTTTATCACCCTACTCAAGAAATCCATATTTCCTCCCTTATTTATATTCTACAGAAAAATCATGTCCCTGTAGCTTCAGCATCATATGTATAGCTTTAGCTGGTGGTAAATGGAAAAGTTTCTTCAATATGAGCAAATCTGGAATTCTTGCAGGCTTGGTAGGTACACTTCAAACAACCAAACTGGAACTAGGTCTTACTAATTACTCTTCAAACTTGAAATAGTTTCTTCGACAGCAAAAGAGATCTCAAGGAATATACGACTGACTCTTCTTGAGAACACTTAGATCTGTATTTCTGGAAGATGCCTTTGCTGAAAGTATACCTGACAGGGGGACAGGGGCAGATGCTTTGCATTTGCTGTTTGAAAGAAAAAAAAAACCCAAAAAAACAAAACAAAAAAAAAACCTGTTTCAGCACTTCCATCACTGGATTATATGCCATGTGTGATTATCACTCTTGCTAAGATTAAAGACTGCCCCTGCACAGAAAAATCTGTTTCAATATTACTTTTGTGAGGGGAATGGTTTTTTTTATTTTCACAAGCAAAAGTTTTTGAGCACCAAGGGATTTAGTTGCTGCTCAACTATGCAAAAGCTTCTAAAGCTACTTTGGCTCCTTGGATCGTGTAGGCAGAGTGACTGTCAGTGAATGGAGATGACTCAAAGTAGTTTCTGTGGTGCTGTCCTTGTGGTGGGAACCAACTCAGTTACAAAGACATCAAGGGCAGCTGCAGGACAGGCGGGGAAGAAAGCCAGAAGATGTACTAAACTAACAAATCAGAGGAAAAGATTTCAAGAGTAATCACCTCCTCTTACCTGCAGCTCTCTATTATTTTTCCTTCACAGCATGCAGAGAGCAGCCAGCAGACCTAAGAAAAGAGATGCTGCTCCAGGCAGCGCCTGACATAGTTTTAGATCAAATCTGTATCTGCAACACCAGCCTATGTCCCAAATTTTTCTTAAGATCAGAAATGCATTTCAACACAGGCAGAGATTTGATGAGCCATTTGTAACAGCCCAAAACTCGCAGGTGTTATTGCCATTTTGGTTTACTTGGCTGGGTAAGCTCCTACTACAAAGGCAAGTTGCTACTCAGGGTTTAGAATTTGCATGCCTGATTGGAGCTACAATTCATACCAACCTGGACTGAGCCATAGATTATCCTGAATGAGGTGCAAGCTTGTACTCTGTAGCATCCAAAGGAAGTGGAACTTCTCATGTAGATGCTCAATCTCAGAAGTCAGATACATACAAGATGTCAGAGAGAATTTTAAAATGTATTTCATTTTACTTTTGTTTTCTTTCCTCTGATACAACGAAACAAAATAGCTACAGGCCGCTGGCCGCACCTTTTGGATGATAATTTAAAACTCAATGTTCTGGCAGAACGCCAAGTCTTTGGTTCCATAAGACCCAAAATATACAGAACAGTCTTTGGGGACTAGCTCTTACTCTCTTATTCCGTGGAGAATCTAATGCAAATATAATTTTCTGCTGTGTTTGCAGCCTATTCAAAGTGGCCTTGCTCTAATGCAAAAGAATAAAAAAGTGAAGTCCTAAGCAGAAGTGAAACTTACTGGTCTATTTTCAGCATGCACACCCCAAGATGAGTGAAAAAACCAAACTCTGCTAATGATGAGAAGTAAATAATTTTCATTCTTTCAGCACTAGCTGGTAACTTTAACATTTTAGTATGATTTTTGTAGTGATGGCATCCTTTTAAAATAAAATAATAGCTTAATTAAGAAAGTGAATGTGTCCATAAATACATGCATAAAAAATTAAATGGCCACATATGTCTGGGTGAGTAGGAAGCAAGGAGGAAAAAAAACGTACAGCAAGAAGTTGGTGTGTACCATTTTGATAAGTTGCTACAAGGTGCAGGAAAAGGGACAGCATCTATCGTAGTGGGTGCTTTTGTATCAAACTCATTGGATAAAAAATGCTAGTAAAAGAGTTTCTTGCAGCAGATCCTGGTATGGCTGGGGCTTTCATCTTTAATGAAAAGAAATTAACGCATCTGACATGAGATGAATGTTTGATGAGGGTGGAAAGAATGCAAGGGCTTTTTGGGTAATCAGGGTTTTAGCTTACAGGAAACAAACGTCAACATGCTAGAGGTCACTTCACCTCTGTATGACACACGTTCATTGCAGAGCAGTCACACTCTAAGCTCTGGACAGTGAATGCTGTAAAGGAATGGAGGGTTCCTTCCACTAACCAGAACCCCAAGAATAATCTAAGTGATAATGCATAGCTTTGTATCACAAGCACACAGAGGTGGTTTGCATGTAACTAGGCATCTAAAGGCTTTGTGTGAGATCAGTTAGGGCTTGGAATCAGAAATAAAACATAAATGAGGGTAAACCTTCACCATAAATTTATCATAACAGAACTGGAGATGAGCTCTGAAAACGTTTTCTGACAGCATTGACTGCAGAAATGACCTATCTGCTGGGGAGAATAGAGAGGCTTACAGGAGAAGAAATCCTAGGAAACAAATTGATGGGGCAGTTTCAGAGGGGGAGGGAAAATAACCTGACAACACAGGGAACAAAGCTTTCAAGCACTAGCTAAGCAGCCTTCCTTATACTCACAAAGAAACATAGATTTACCAGCAAAAGGAGTTAGAAAAGATTATGAGCTTGTGGGTCCAGACAGGCCACAGCTGAGTCCAGTATCAGGACTCTCTGTCCAAACTCAGGTCCGGAGATAATGCTTCTCATTCCTGTGAAGCTTCTAAAAATCATTGCCAGTGATTTAATACTATCCCATTTAGAATTAAGTGTGTGCCAAAAAAGACTGCAGCTAGCAAGCCTTGGAGTTCTTTGTTTTTCAGGTATCTATAGTGTAGATACAAGACAAGAAATGCCACAGCATGCTTCCTTGTCTCATAGACGGGAAACTGCTCATGAGCACAGACACAAAAAGTCCCTTTACGGATCCACAAGCTCTCAGATGCACTGTGGCATTCTTTTCCCAATATACACATACCTCTTGTCTCTGGTGCACTTTGCTGCCTTTGTACAGCTATGACAGCAAGTTGCAGAAGAGTACCCTACTGCAAACTCTTCAGTTTCTGCTCTTCTGTGTTTGGAAGTGTTTCAAGGCTTTGAAAAGGACAGAAGAGGGAATGGCATCTCCAGAATGCCCCGCCAGGAAAGCTCCAGGCTTTCCCCAACACTGAAATAGAGAATAGAATTTTTGAGCTGCTGCCTCCGTGCCATACTCCCTGCGAAGTAGGGAGGACTTCCCACTTCTTCCAAAGGGCAGAGAAGCAACTGGGAGGTTCCTGTCTCACAGTGTCAAGACAGCACCTATGACTTTTGTAAGAAGTAGCACTGAGGTCTTCCAGATCCCCCCTGCCACCTCGGGGTTGAAAAGGGTGTCTAATGTCCGCTGAGCTCAGAGGTGAGATAATAGCGTAGGGAACATTTAAGCAAATACTTCCAGTCCCCTGCAATTATTCTGGCTGCTCCTCTAGCTGCTCCTGAGGAAGCTAGCTTGAATCTCAGCTTGGTGCACGTAGTTTCACTGAATATGACCACACGGCTTTCCCCTGAGTTATTCTGTTTGGCCCTTGGGATGGCAAAGCCCCACATCCAGTCTTCTTCAGCCTTTGCACTGATCTGGAGACATCACCTGTAAGAGTGTGAAAGAAGTTTGTTCTCCAAGATCTGTTATGCTTCTGGCCTATTCCAGGCACTGATATATGACTAATTAATACCAACTTTAATGATAGATTTCAATTTAGAAATTGGGCAGTGACCTGCCAGAGCACTGACATGTGAAAATTTAACAGAAATTTATCAGTCCTTTCTCTCTTGCGTTTGTCTGTAAATATGGCCTTTCCAGTCCCCTCAGAGAAAGTGGGCTGATTTGCCAGTCTGTAATTACTACTGGAAGAAGAGCAGACAGCTTTTTGAAATCTCGAGAAGTTAAGGGAATCATTTAAATCACCACCAGATTAAGTTACACTCTGGCATATGAAGCTGAAACACAAAAACTTTCTGTAATGTACAATCATTATCCACCTCTGATAGCGGTGTTAAATTGTGCACAATGGCAAGAAAAGCAAAGATCCCAAACCTACCGACTGCTGTGATAAGAGAGAAAATCCTCAAGTGAACAGGACTGCAGTGGGATTGTGACATTTTAATGATAGTTTAGAAATACAAAAATGTCTGAAGTGGAGATAGTCTCCTATTCATTCTCTTTCTGTGCGAATAGCAGTCCTGATGGAAGGTGAAATTCATCCACTAGCCTTTCAGTTTGGTAGACATAGACTTAAGAAACTATTTTAAATCACAAATAATTTTTATCTGAAAATAAGATAGTGAGCTTTACTTTTGCTTCTACAAAGATCTGTCTATAACCAGTGATACAAATACATTGCACATGCCCTGCTTTCTTCTCTTTTTTCCCCCCAAGTTCACATGATCTGAGCCCTACCTAATGACTCATAAAGCCCCAAAATAATATCTTCCTAAATTTTTAAGATTTTCCTGTAGATCTGATGATGTAAGGTTAGAAATGCTGTCAGTCTGACACAAAGCTGTTATAACAGGCTGTTCAATACAAAATTGTAGCTGTCTGGCTGAACGAGTAAGTACTGTTTTACAATTGAAATTGATGAAACTATGTAGGCAGGTCAAGGTGGAACGACAAGGTGTGAGTATAGGTGAGGAAGGTGCCGGGTGGAGAGTTCACAGCCAGACTAAAGTTCTGTTAAAATGTGATATTTTGGTCAGTGCAGTCTCTAGGCTGCCTTCAGGACTCATTAAAAACCAGTTCTCCCCACTTCTACTAGGGCTTTAGGAAGTGAAGTGTTTTGAAAAAGCTTTTTAAAAATATATCGTGTATCCAGGCAAACTGTAGTTTTGAGAAAGTAGAGGAAGAAGAAACTGTGGAGTAGAGGGTATTTCACAGAGTGCCAAAGGAAGGAAATGAAATATGTATGTAAGGGTTTTGGGGAGGATCTGTAGCATGAAGGCCTATCTGTGGAACATTTTATTTGCCTTACACCCAGTCATAGCACAAAACCGCTTGGTTTAGCTCAGCAAACAAAAGGGTTTGTAATATCTGGTTGCTTGATATAGTTGTATAAAAATAGTAACACTGAGATAATGGTACACAGCCTGCAATTATTAGAAGGAATCAATTGACTAGCACCAAGTCTGCAAAGGGGTAATGTCTATCTGGTCAGGCTAAAATGAGCTGGCTTTCATATATGAGAAGAAGAAGTAAGCCTTTGGACCACACTCATCCTGGCCCATGCTGAAGGACCTACAAACAGCAATGATACACCATGGGCTAGAGGTCAGGGCTAGGGCACAAGATGTCCACTTCATTTCCAGCCTTCCTCATCAAACAGCTCTCAATCCAGGCTATCTTCATTGTGGAAAATAAAAACCAAGACAGTGGCCTCCAAGGCAAAATGGTTTCAGATTCGCAGTATTGTTTTCTGAAAATGTATCTACCAGGTTTGACAAACCTGTGAACTTTAGTTGTTGACAGATGAACTGCCTAGTTGGTTTTTTGCGAGTTCATGGTGTCTTGGTCTCGCAGGTGCTCCCATCATAGTGGCCCCAGTTACGTGTTTATGGTTGCAACAGATCCAGTGTGAGGAATTGTGAAGTTTTGGGGGAGACAGCTCCCATGTTTGAGCAGACTGCAAGGGAATCTGCGTATATTTGCTTGATTTTGAGGAGCTAGCTTTAAAGTTTGAAAGTGCTACAGCCAGAGACCTGTACAGCTTCACTAGAACAGAGGAGCTGCAGAGCTGGGAGAAGGAAATTTTAACCAGTGCCTGCCTGTACGACTTAGCATACCAGGCAGTGGCAAGTAGCTTCCTGGGCTTACAAGTCATTCAAAAATTAACAGAGATTCAATAGTATAATGAACGTGACTGTCACTGATTACACATCCCAGGAGAAATACCATTGCTGTGTATCACGGGCTTTTGAGGTCTGCCTTCGGTTCTACTGCACTGTATTATGTCGTTATCGTCTCTTCCTCAAGTCATTCTCTCCTCTTCCAAAACCTCCACATTCTCAAAGCTAATAATGCTAATAATACATTGAAGCTCTAATAAATTTAATGTATGGGATTTAAACAAAGTGCCTTCTTCCCCCACAGAGAAGGTTAGAGGAAGAGTAATCAGGGCTTTAAACATTCCTTTTTTATTCCCCTTTGCCTAGGTGAAATATATTACAGCTTCTTTATAGCATATGAATGAGAACAGGTACTTTCTTATGGCAGAGAGAATGTAAACAAGATACATTGCTGCCTTTGGTAGCTGAGCAACAAAATAACCAAAATGGTACTGGGGTCCTGGTTGCAAAACAATGCGGTCCAGGATTATTCAGTTTATCATGGAAATTTAGCAGACTCAGTCTAAGATGAACACTTCTAGCAGTTTCTCAAGTGTTTTATTAAGTGTTGAAACTATGGCAGTTAATAGATATAAGTAACCACACTTCCTGTAATTGGGATTATATTTGCATTTCACTGTCTCACTAGAAAAGACCGTTAAGAACTGGCTCCAGTGACCTGGTGTGAGGGAGCAGCAGAAGGGAAGGAGAGCTGGGAGCTGAGAGTGACGGCAGGGCAGTGTCCTCACTGACAAGGGTGTAGTCCCATCCTATCCCAGGAGGTCTGGTGACACTCTGCAGGGTCAGCAGACAATCCGATGGTTGCCACACAGGTCTTCAGCGATGTAACAGATCAAAGGGAACCCAGGCACTCAGAGCAGTGGGTCTGGCTCAGGCAGGTACGTGGCCATACTACATAGCTGCAGCATAGCTTGGGCAGGGACTGAGGAAGGGCCTGAGCCTAAGAGGATGGCTCCAGTGAGGATCCTCACAGCTCCTCTGTCTCCTTGCACAGCAGCCTCACCCCAGGTTACAGCTGCAGCATTCAGAGCTGGCCATGGCCACAGGCAGCCAAAGCCCTTGCCAGGGGCAAAGGCCGGGGTCCAGGGCCCTGACAGCAGAAGCCCCGGAGGACTGATAGAGTGGGCTTGCTTATCTACAAGGGGGCAAGTATGTTTAACAGAAAGTATGTGTTAACATTTTGTACTTAGAGGTGGAAATTGTTTCTTTTGAACTCCTCATTCACATTAAAACAGATTTATCAGTTAAGCTTGCATTGGCATTACAGTAACAGTCAATCCCCAGGTAATCTACTTGGATGGGAACTTTTATTTATTCACAGAAAAAAATGGGTGGTGGTAGCTCTTCCTTTTAGCCGGATGTTTCTGGGAGTCACACCTGAGATAACTGATAATCCAGACTGTGATAGCTGGAAATAATGGCATTGCAGGACTTCCAGGTTCAGTTAAAGTAACAGTAATTTTAATCCTTGCCTGGTTCCACATTTGCATAATTAGCTGCCTGTTCTCTGATATCTTAAAGCACCACGGTTCTATTCCTCCAGTGACACAGGACAAATGGCAGTTTCACAAGCCACACGGTGGTGGTAAGAGCTGGGCCATGCTCTTGTATGAGAGGAGGCATGGCTGCAGCCTCACTCTCTTCTCCCATGGAATTTCAGTCTTAAGGCCCTCAAGTTCTGCAAGCACAAGCCAATATGTTCAGCTGGTTGGGCAAACAGCACACACTATCAAACACACACGTGTCTTCTGTGAGGAAGCAGAGATGGGCTGGGTGTATTGCATAGTTAGTCCCTGGGCTGCCAGCTGGACCATGCGGAATTCAAAGAATAAATTCTCATAATCCTTGTTTATCTTTCTCTGCTAGGTCCCTTTAGATTGCAAGACATAATAAGCAACTAATTCTGAGAGGAGACTTATACACCTCATAGTTACAAGTTTGCTCATCAGTTTTTAAAAAAATATTAAATCTTTCATTAGGAATCTGTATTGATAGTGAGAAAGTAAAATATTTCCTTTTTTATTAAACTTGGAGGGGTTAATTTGGGGGGATAGTCATGCTTTGCAAATGAATATTTGGACCTATGCTTGCTACGATTAGTTCTGGTATGTTTTTAATTTCTCTTTTTTTAATGCCTTAAGCATGTTTCTCTTCTGTTGTTTGTAGTGTGACTGATGGAATCACACATCATAGAACCAGAACCTTAAGTTAGTTTAAGTTAAGAAATTTATGAAACTTGTCTGGTAAATCTCAAAACTCATAAAAAAAATCTGAAATATCAACACATTTTTGAAAGAATAATCTTTTATTAATACAAGTTACATTAAAAAGAAATAAACCTTGCAACAGGAGAAATAGTATGTGCATTAAGAATGTCCAAAAATGTAAAAAGACTGCTGTAAAAATATTTTAAATTAAACATAAGAATCTAACAAAGATAGTCTGATTGATTTATTTCCTTCTATGAAAATTGCAGTGAAATTTTTTTATTGGCTTCTGCCATCTAGTGCATGGTGTAGGAAACGCAACACAGAAATGTGAAGACCATACGAAGTGTATTTGCTGACAGTTTTGCATGACTGAAATAGTCCCTATTTTCTAACACTTCCAAAGCTTGAATGCCGTGTGTGACATACTTGCCCCATCTTTGTGGATTCAGGAATAGTTTTCCAGTGTCTCGTCCATTCAGTGCATCAGAGTCACTCTGGTACTGTGATGTAAGGTGCAGCTCAGTGAAACCATGTAAAGGCTCAGGAAGGGTAAGAACCTTTCCGCAGTCTTTAAGGCTGTGAAAGTCCTGGGGAGAACAGCAGTAATCTCGGATTATTCTCGTGGCTCAAAGATTTCAAGAACTGACTGCACCTGATCTGTGTGGTCTGGACAAGGCTGAAGGCAGAACACAGAGAGCCTTTGGTGTAGTGAGGCCACTTGGAGTCACTTTTCTTCTTTTTGGCACCAGAGACAGAGGATGCAGGGGAAGAAGGAGTCTGCTTCTCTTGTTCAGCAAGCTAACAAAGTTTAATTCCAGAGATCTTGTTTAAGCAAGCTCTCATGTTGCACATTACCTGTCTCAGAAATGTGTCAACTGTTAAGGGAAGTACCTATAAGATCAGTAAACATTTTTTTTTGTTCAGGAAACCATTGCCCTGTTGAATTATTCTTTTAAGAAGAAGGCAACATCTGTGTGCTGTTTAGACCCACACCATCAAAACAAATGGTGTTCACCTTAGGCATTCAGGATTCATTTTACCAATCAAAACAAATGGTGTTCATCTTAGGCATTCAGGATTCATTTTACCAGTTTTGTGTCATCTAGTTAATAGTGATCCAGCCTGATACCCTACCCCTCAGCAGATATTCATATTCTTGTGAGCAGCCCTTCCATAACTGTCCTTATGTGACACCCACTCACCTTCAGCCAGCTTTAACTGATAGTCATTGTGCAAGACAGAAGAGAGTTTCCAAGGCTGGCAGACTGATAACCACCCAGACAAACACGCAGAAGGCCGCAATAGAACCTCTGCTGCCTGTACACAAAGTGCTGATAAAAGGACATCTGTTTCCAGGGACATAACGCTGCATGAATCAGGTGTCTCCTGTGTTGACGAGGTTAGTTTTGGTCAGTTAGGGCCAGTGGCATTATGGCTGTGCCCAGCCCCACTGCCCATTCCTGTCGGGAAGCAGTTACAGGGATGAGAGAAACCAGCATCTCCCTTTTAAAGTTCAAAGAGAGAAATAGAATTTGATTTCTTCAACTTGGAGCTTGATTTCTTCAACTTGGAGCTGAGAAAATTCTCACCTAACCTTTTGTTAAATTATGTTATGCATGACAAAAATACTCAGGGATGATATTGTCTGTTAGTATTAACTGTTCTGCCGTAGGTGCCTCCTCTAAAAATTTGCTCTAAGCCTTCAGATGAAATTTTAAAATATTTTGACTGACTACATCCCCTAGACAAGTGATTCAGTTAGAAAGGGCTAAAGTCTGGAAGCAACTGCAGATGTGGTTCTCTTTGGGCAGACTCTGTTGAAGGCTCCATGTTGTCACCTGGGTCTGGCAAAATCAGACCCCTAGGAACATAGGACAAAAAATGACTTAATGGCTCATCAAGGCTTTGCTATTGCACAGAAAATCCTAGGAATAAACTACAGTTCTTTCAAGTCTAAGGAAGAGTGAGAGATTAGAAATTCTTACCTCTCTGTTTCCTCTATATTTGGAATTCTCTTTGCCATGAAATGTCATTTCAGACTAAATTTTAATTAATAGCACGGTTTTGCTAGTTAAAAGTGAAATACTAAATGAGAAATACAATACTGAATCATTTATAACATCCGAACATGCAAGGCCCTCTCCAGGTTAAAATTTGCTAGATTAAATTGTAGTAATTATAAGCTCCCTTTTGTATACTGTTCCTAAATGTCAGCATTTCACGTATTTAATCAGGCCATAAACCTTGTAAATTCTGTAACTGCTCAGAACTACTAGGAATTCAAGAAGCATCATTGGAGCTTGTCTTAAGACCTATTGACTAACTTTACAGACAAATTGGGAACTGGTCACTACTAGAAAAATAAAATTCTAACCCACCACCCTGATAAAAAGTGTAATATAACTCAGAAGTTAGCTACTGCTTTGATTCAGTGGGTGAAATTCAAACAAGGACTTCAAAACAGTACGGATGTGTAATGTGTGTGTCTGTGCAGATCTGCCTGCACAAATGTACTGCTGTCCTCTAATGAGGGGAGCTTTTTGGGTCAGGTCAAGTCTCATATAGTTGCAACCTCTTTACCCAAGGAATTGGAGGATTGAAAGGAACAAAACACAAGTTGCAATGTCAAAGGTAGTTCACGGTAATTGTCCTGCAGTTCAAGAGGTAATCTGGTTGTTTGGGGGTTTCTGTATGGTTTTGGATGTCAGTAATGGCCATCCATTAACCGCAGAATATGCTTTGCATTTCTACTGCTACTCTGCAACAAAGAGCTCTAAAATGTTAGACCCATGCCAAGAAAAGCCCCTGGCTTGCTATCTTTTTAACAAAGAAGTTGTTGTATCAGTAGCAAAAATAATGGGGCCCAGTGACCTACAGAACTGTGTCCCCAGCTTTTCCCCCCTCCTTCCACTCCCTCAGTACCTCCAGATAGATTGCTCCCCCATTTTCTTCTTGCTTAGCTGAACAAAGGGCAGCATGGTTCACTGGCCTAGTAGGTTAGTTAGAAATGTTATTGCACTGACTAGTGTTTGCATAAACAGAATTTCCCCCTCAAAGTCACCACAATTCTAAAAGACAAAGGAGGAGTGCCGATCTATCAGCTCGTTAATTCTCTTGGAAACCTTCCTTTTCTTTTACAACACGCTGTGTGTCATCTGGCCAGATAGTTTAATGAGAAATATTAATTGAAGGAGACAATATGTGGGAGGGATTGCAACAATTTTGTGTGGCTGCACAGGGTAGGAAGAAGGCACAGACTACCAAAGTTTGTGAGAATCTTAGCCTTTCACTTCTAATACACATCAAAATATTAGCATCTGACATGTTTCTACAATTTCCTTACATGTTTCATTATGAAAAGATGTCTATGACTGGAAGTTTAACCCCAGGATTCCTTTCTGGTAGTCCTGGACAGGTCGTCCATCACGTACTGTAAGCCTGGGAGGACTGGGAGGTTTTTAATTTTGCCTGACAGCTCATCATCCTGCAGCAGTAATGTATGCTTACAGTGCAGGGGAGTTGGAAAGATGAATTTAAATGCAAGATGACCTCTCCTTCACCTTTTAGGAACCTGAATCCAATGCTCATTTTAAATTTCTGTGTTAAGATGTTTCTTCAACTTTATTCCCCGGAAACAGCGTGTGTGTAGGCACTGGAACAATAAGCCATTGTGTATCAGCTGCTCAGGGGTAACTGAGCTTTCTTTAAGAGTAGATGTGAGGACATTTGAGATAGCTTACCCCAAACTGACTTGTGCAAATATGTTTAGAGAGAGATTTGTAAACATGAAAGATATGAAATATTTTTTTCCTAACCCAATATTGAAAATTAATTTAGTGATTCAGAGCTGACCTACTTGTGAGTGTATATCATAATTTTCCTTTGAAAGAGCTCACATTTGAATATGCCACTTTCTTACAACTTTTGAGATCTTTCTTTCTGAAACCTTTCCAGTGTTTTATGAATTTTTGTAACCTATCCCAGAACTCAGTCAGTCTCTGGTCACACTGCTACCCTCCATAGTTTCTCTCAGTCTACAACTTGTACGATGATACCAAATTCCCTCACCAAAAGAAGCACTCGTATACAGAATCTTTCAAGGGACACTATACATATGTTTTGTACAGGGGCTCTCTTTCTGTTTTATTGCACACTATTGATTACTGTCAGGTCTTCCCTGATACTCATTTCTGGTACATGTTCGTGTGTTTGTTTACAAAGGAGAACATACATCTTCACCTTCCCTGATACTCATTTCTGGTACATGTTTGTGTGTTTGTTTACAAAGGAGAACAGACATCTTCATTTCAGAGAACTTACTGAGTTCCTCTTTACCAGCTGGAAGGAGGGAGCAGCGACAAAAGGAAATTACTGACCCATTTAGAGGATGAAACACAGTAGTTTATGATTTAACCACAGGATCTTCAAAAGTATGATGTAGCAGCAAGAATTAAATTTGTATCACCCAAGATAAGTTTATGTAGATGACTGAGTCATATTTTAAGAGGTTAAGAGCTTTGACTCCAAAAGTTCTTTGTACCAGAAGTACTGCCTTCAGCTCTATTTTTAACTAGGTATTTTTTTTTCTCTCAAAGCAAAAGAGATTACATATCCATTGTGCATCCTTTTTGCATTTTTGTGTGTGCTGATGGCAAGCATGAAAGTTTCTTTCTGCATCTGATGACTCATAAAGTTGGTTTTTTAGCTGGTCAGGCTTTGGCTTGAGATGCTCATGAATCAAGCCAAACAGCAACTTCCTGCTTTTACCCACAGGTTTTTTTCATAGCATCACAGAATGGCCATAGAATGGTTTGGGTTGGAAGGGACCTTAAAGATCATCAAGTTCCAACCCCCCCTTTTCCCTTGTCTCTAGGAAGGTGGTATTTCAATTGTCACAAGAGTTCTCCCCTAAATGGTTTTGATCTTGAGTACATTATTGGTCCTTCTAGGTCACAGAATCATAAAATCATAGAATCATAGAATGCTTTGGATTGGAAGTGACATTAAAGACCATCGAGTCCTACCCCCCCGGCCATGGGCAGGGACACCTCCCACTAGCCCAGGTTGCCCAAAGCCTCATCCAGCCTGGCCTTGAACCCCTCCAGGGATGGGGCATCCACAGCTGCTCTGGGCAACCTGGGCCACTGCCTCACCACCTGCGCAGGAAAACATTTCTTCATAATATCTGATCTAAATCTCCCCTCTTTCAGCTTATAACCGTTATCCCTCATCCTATCGCTATACTCCCTGATCAAGAGCCCCTCCCCATCTCTCCTCTAGCCCCCTTTCAGCACTGGAAGCTGCTATTAGGTCTCCTCGGAGCCTTCTCTTCTCCAGGCTGAACAACCCCAACTCTCTCAGTCTGTCCTCATAAGGGAGGTTCTCCAGCCCTCTGGTCATCTTCATGGCCCTCCTCTGGACTCACTCCAACAAGTTCATGTACTTGTTGGAAAAGACCACCAGCATTGCTCTGCAAGAGTGGCACTGCATGTGTTTCATCGTGCATTACCAAGCAGGCATCAAGAGCAATGATGACTCTAACTCACAAAGCTTTCCCAACTTTTTCATTCATATCATCTTCTGTTGTGGCACTATACATTACCTGTGCTAGTTTTCTGAACTGTACACACGGTAAGAGTAAAAAAAAAAAAGAAGACTGGTTATACATACCTGAAGGCATAATACAAGATCTGTTCCTCAAAACACACATGAAATGCAGCTCTGCAATATCTGAGAAAGAAACTGTCACCAGATAATTCCATTGGTTGAGTCCCTTTCTTTATAATTCCTATCCTTCTCAGGCTGGGGCTTGGTATCATGGTTGGAAACTGTTAGTTTTGGAAAACAGTGAAGGACAAAGAGGTAAAGGGTCTTTTCATGTTTTGCCTCTCATGCTATTTTTCACTTCCTTTTTTTGTGATATATGGTGCTGTAGCACTGATGAGCTGGACTTTTCTACTAGAGGGAATGAGAAAAACAACCAAAGAAAGCAGCTGTAAGTAATACCTAATTTTCCAACAGAGGATTACATTTCACTGAATTGGAAATCAAGAGTCAAAAGCCTAACAGATTGTGCAAATCCCACTATAAGTCCATTTGCACCTTTGGCAAAAGATGCCTTTGACTCTTCCCTAAATGACTTATCTCCTAGAAAGGGGAATAAAAGGGGAAGGTAGCAAAATGAAATAGAAGGAGGCAATGTGAATTCTCAGAGTTACTCTTTATTAAACTTCATGTGGAAACCAAACTGAAAATTGTCAAAGCTTCCAGGAAAATTTAGCAAAGAAACAGCTTGCAGTAATCTAGCAACTAGGGTTACTATGGCAATAGCAGTACACTGTGAAATTTAGTAGAGATAATTTTCCATGATTCACTGTATATTTTTAGGTATTTTTCTTTTTGTTCTCTCATGCTAATTGCCTTTCTGAAGAAAAAGAAGGACCGAATAGTTAGGTCATGCCCTCAGAAAAGACAGAGAGGTGTCAGTTGGTGCATAAGGGAAGCCTTTGTGTTCTAGCCTCAAATGTTCAACCGTCCTAAGGAAATCTTAGGGTCTCAACTCCTACCACATTCAGCTTGTCTTGAGCCTGTAAGACCACTGCTCCCTTTTTCTTGAAATCCTTCCATCCCTTGTTCAACTGAATTTCCTTCTCTAATGCTTCTTCCCTCTAGTTCACAGTCTGAACCATGTGAGTAATTTTTCTTCTTTCCTTCTTTTTCAGCCCTTATGATGATTCTTTTCCATAACACCACCTTTTTTCTTTGTGACACGGTTTCAACTCAGGGACTCAAAAGTCTGTCTCCCATCTCCTCACGACCCTCCCTCTCTGCAGTCCTCTCCTTGGCCTCTCTGTGGCTTTCTCATAGCCTGAGCTGATCAAGACTGAAATGCTCCTTCGTAGTCAATCACACCGATTCAATCACTTTCCCAGCCATTTAGATACACAGCCATGATTTTACACGTAGACCATTATTTTTATATGGCTCTGACATGCAAGCTGTCATGCTCTGTTTGCCTTCATAATATCTCTAAGATCTGGCCTCCTGTTCTTCGACCAAATGTCGAAATTTTTCATACGAGTCCTTCCCTTGTTCAACTACAACTAGAGTCTCTGCTCCTGGGCCACAGGTGCTCAGAGCCATTCAAGATGTTGATGTCTTCATGATTTTCCCTGTTTGCTTCTTCAACTGCTGATCTCCTTTGTGCTATTCTTCCTCTGCTACACCAGGTTCTACTTCTGTTCCTCAGCTGCATAAACATATTAGAATGAAGGGCCCTTCTCTGTAATGGTGCTTTTGTCATATACCATTGCTGATCAACCCTTGCACTCACTCTACCAGTGTCTCCAACTTTTGTTATTTTATTCCACAACCTGTACTGGTATCTTGGTGCTTTGTTACATTGACCTTGCCACATGACAGATTAATCATGGAAAAAATAAAGAATATCTCCTTTATCTCCCTTTTTGCAATTCCTCCCTGCCACCTTATATGAAACAGTAGCATCAAAATACGTTTAGGCAACTAGGAAACTACATAGAATCACAGAACTAGAACATGCCCATGTCATTATCACCTGAGCTTCCTTACTCTTCGCCTCTAACCATTTGTTTGTTGAATTTACTTCTGTATTATTACTCTCTATTGTCAGTAGGGCTGTAAGTGTTTCAAGGCTGGGACTGTCTGCGTGCTATAGTGCTGTGTATAAACAGCTCAGAAGAAATTAAGCTTTGTGAAGCTTCTGTGAACTTTGGAGGGAAGCCATAAAATGAAGGAGTGGCAAAAATGCTGAAAAATAGAAATTCTTTAAGTCAGTCAAGGGTGGGGAGGCTTACAAGGATCTCTAGGGGACTTAGTAAAGGACCAGAACTTGGATACCCACCATTCTCAACTCTTACAGATTTTAGTCTTAGCTGCTCATATGAGAATACATAAATACAAATAAAAACATCAAAATAAAAAGAGAAGATATTCCTGGAAATTAAAAGTTAAAAACATACAAAAAATAATTTTATTAAAGCATAATATATTTTTATAGCCAAAAT
>NW_010107094.1:0-233 GCF_000699245.1 Pterocles gutturalis | reverse complement strand
CGCGTCGTGCTTCGCCTCCGCAAAGCGCTCGGCAGCTGCTGCGGTTCCACTTCAGAGTACCGAACAATGCGCATTTATTTCCTTTGTTAAATACGCGAGAAATGCAAATAATTCGGACCAGACCTCTCCGCACCAGGGAAGTATAAAAGTTATTGTAAAAGTTAAAAAT
Source organism: Pterocles gutturalis (assembly GCF_000699245.1). Classification (NCBI taxonomy): domain Eukaryota; kingdom Metazoa; phylum Chordata; class Aves; order Pterocliformes; family Pteroclidae; genus Pterocles; species Pterocles gutturalis. The sequence continues at coordinate 64 of NW_010107094.1, read as the reverse complement.
CGCATCCTTCTCTCGTGGTGATTTATTTGGGGGGCACGCCGGGGCCGGGGGACGGTGTGTGGTT
>NW_010107093.1:16704-16931 GCF_000699245.1 Pterocles gutturalis | reverse complement strand
TAAAGAAGACATGGACCTATTGGAGAGAGAGTCCAGAGTAGAGTCACGAAAATGGTCAGAGGGCTGGAACACCTCCCCCTATGAGGACAGGCTGAAAGAGTTGGGGTTGTTCAGCCTGGAGAAGAGAAGACTCCGAGGAGACTTAATAGCAGCCTTCCAGTACCTGAAGGGGGCTACAGGAGAGATGGGGAGGCACTCTTTATCAGGGAGTGTAGTGAGAGGACAAG
>NW_010107093.1:0-16562 GCF_000699245.1 Pterocles gutturalis | reverse complement strand
CAACCTGGGCTAGTGGAGGGTGTCCCTGCCCATGGCAGGGGGGTTGGAACTCGATGATCTTTAAGGTCCTTTCCAATCCAAACCATTCTATGATTCTATATAATTTAGTGATACTAAAAGCTCACATGGTGTAAGATTCATATAAGTTATAATATTCGATATGCATGAGGATGAAGACTGCAAGAATCCTTTTCTCAGGTTCCTGGATACAATGGAAGAGATTGATGGGCTCTGGAAGAAGCCTCCATACACACACAGCACTGTTTTTCAGGGTCTTTTTCATACATAGATCACTTGGCTAAAGAGACAGAAGAGAGAGTTACCATGTTAGACAGTTGTATTATTTTCTTTGCAGACAGTTTTAAAACCGTTTGCCATGGCTATCAAAGTATTCTTATTTTTTTGAATTCACGTTGCATCCATGCAGGAGACAGAACAACACTAAAAAAAGTACTAACATCACAGTGGTAGAGAAGGAGGATGGCTCATTTAAACCAAATTACACATTCACCAATCATGCAAAAAGACTTTTGTTTGGCTTTTCTTCTATTTGCCTGGCAAGTGCTGCCTCTTTGGGCATAAAGCTCACCCCAAGGGGCTGCACATAGCATTCCTCTGCTTTCTGCCTCACCCAGCAGCACAAACCAGCACTGCACAGCTGAAAGGAGGCTCCCACGATGCCAATGACCTTCCTGTTTGTGATCATTCTCCTGCTTTTTGGGACATAAGTAATTAGCGATTGTATAGTTATCAAAATATTTTTCTTTAGTTTTCTAATCTGTTTTTAAACATAGGATGGACTTAAGTACGAACCTGAAGAACTTAACACTATGAATGAGGATGTGCCTGAACTAGCTACTACATTTTTCAACCATATTTGAGATTTTCCCACTACGTACTACTGAAAAGGCTGCTAGCTCTAGATGAAGAGGCTAGAATAACTCCAGAGAGCATTTTTTCTGTCTGAGAGAAGGTTCACTATGATTTTGAATGACCAGTCACCTATAAAAACATTTTTAACAGTGTGCTGTGCTACTCAGGCCCAAGTTGCATGCATGAGGTATGCACAGCCCCTAGGAATTTCAATTATCAGCCACAGATTATGGTACCTGTGGCAAGCACTGAGTTTTACTTATCTACTGCAGCCAGTGAATCTGATTAAGCTGATTCAACGACTCAGGGATTCATAGAGAGAATGAGTCCTGAATAAAGTCATACAGCTACAACTTCACCCAGGTAAAACACACAGAACAGTAATAGGCAGAAATAAGCTTCTAGCAAGTGTGGGTGGGGAGGGGTCCTATCCTCTAAAGCACCATTAAATGATGGAGAGCTGTCATTATTTATTAATTGGGTTGTTAATTTAATAATCTTGCTAGATGGCACCTGTAAGAACAAACACTTGTGCATAAACATTGCATCTGTAAATATATAGAGATTTATTTTGAATTAGGATTTTTGGTATGCTAATCCATTATTTACACCAGAAACTGCACCTAAGGTGCTCATAAATACCTATTAGGAGACAACATCTTTCAGATAAAGCATATAAAAGCTGTCCTCCAGAAATAATACTCATTTCTTGTGAGCCTGCAGATGGAATTGAAGTTACCGATTTTGACCTCTGATGATTGCTATCGTCCGCAATAGCATTAGCAGAGGTTTTCGCAGCTACAGCACTCCACCAAAACAAACAGTTCCCAGTGCAGTGTTTTCCCTGTTCTCACAACGCACATTTCTCACCCTGTCTGCCAGAATCCAGATTGGTTTTAGTTACAAGACCATCTGCTTTTTGAAAGGCTTTTTTTTTTTTTTTGTATGACAGATGGATGAGGTTCAAATTCTTCTTGTAACCAGCAATGAATTTTTACAATTCATTGTCTCTGCTGCCTACTGTCTTGCTTTAATTACTTGAAAAGAAGAACTCTCATGAGGGAAGAAGGAGTTTTCCAAATGCATGAAATTTTTAAACCTAAATAAGCATAAAAAAATAAATTTCTGATGCTTTAACTACAAATAGTCTAGCTCCAGGTTTGTAACCTTGTTCTGTAATCCTGTATTGTCTCAGGTTTCTCTTTCATGTCCCAGAATAAAGGGATATGGAAGCAGAGGGAGTACTTTAAGGGGCTATCTACATTGTTATAAGCATCATATTATTTTTCCCCCCCCCCCCCCCCCCCCAAGAGTCTCACAATATCAGCTGGCTCTTTCAAAGTCTTAGTTCTTGAAGTCTGGCATTTGCAGAAGAGCCACACTTACTTTTAAAAAGCTCATGAAAAGACAATAGACTTCTAGCCCTTAATATTTAAGGAATAAAAACTTTAAAAGTTGGTAGACATGTTTATGGGTTTTGCTTAAATTCTTTCATATTTTAAAAACCTCTCAATTTGCATTTCATATTTAATACTGGATTGACAAGCTTGGAACAGCAAATAAACCTCCATGACACCACTAAAACATAGCAAATGAGTCTCCATCAATTAATACAGTGCTGCCAAGCCTCCATCCACAATCAGTAAATTATATGTCCACTAGCCACGAGTGCCCCACTACGTACCTCAGGAGTGAGGCAGGCGTCGGGAAGCATGTCACCGAGAACAGTGGGATATGGGGGCCCCACCGCTGACCACGGCTGTATCGGGTTTGCAACCTGGCTCCAAACCAACGTCACTACGTTGCCCTCAGCCTCAGTACTGCTTTACTTAGTGCCCCATGGTCAGGGACTGGGATTATCCACCAGCCTCTGCCCCAGCACAGCCCCCCTGCCAGTCATGCACGTAGCCCCAAACTGGGACGCGCACTTGGGTTAGGGGGAGCTTCAGGCAGCTGGAGAGCCCCACACCAGCTACTATGCTATTACAGGAGACCTAAACTGTGTGCAAATGGGGGACAGAGGGGAGGGGAGCCAAAGAACAAATAATTGTGCAAAACGCTAAACAATCCTCTAGTTTACATCCCTAGGTAATGCTGCAGACTCGTTCCATCTGTGAAAATATTTCACAGTGAACCACATGTCATGTTTCTATCAATTCTGCCTGTACAGCCACAGGCACCAGCCTCACCCTGCGCCTCCCGTGCCCCACTGCCCGGCGTGCCGGCCTCGCAAACACACACCGCTGAGAACAGGCATGTCCACATCCTAAACCAGGAACAAACGCTACAGAAAAACTGAACCCAGATCAACAACATTTGGAATCTCTGTCCTTTATTATTCACTCACTATAGAGCCTTTGTAGGCTTCAGCCATGGTTTCAATCACGCAACTGTTTCAAGCAAAAGAAAAAAAAAGACTGAGGAAAAGAGAAAGTCTAAGGGGTAGGGGAAGCCTGACAACAGAAACAGAAGTGTAATCCAAGAAAAAAAAATCTATCAGATTTTTTGCTCCAGTTGCTTCTTGACTTCCCAGAAAAACCAAAAGCAGATGTTTTAATTCACTGTTCACATAGTACTGTTTAGTATGCCTTCATCTATTTCCTGATGTTATTCCCATTTTTTCTTCTCATTTACTAATAAAAGGAATGAAAGATCACAAATAATAAAGACAGGAAAATGTGACAGATAGCTGAGGCATTTTTCATCATGTTAAATATAATTTTCAAGACAAAGTCTCTACTAAGCATGTTTCTCTTCTGAGAGTAAATGTAACAATCTACTCCTCAAAAATCAGTACAGACTAGATGCTGCCAAGCCTTCCAAAACTACCTGTTTTGGTTCTTTTTTAATAGAGGGGAAAAAAAAAAAAAACCAAAAAAAACCATACAAACCCACAAACACTCTAAAACCAAGAAAGCACATTTACAGAAGTATTTTCTAGCACAGCCATGATGATTGTTCAACATTCACATCCACTTCATTGTACTCTGAAGCTATGACCATATTTCAGACATTCTTTTTAAACCCTGATTAATTTAACAGAAAGAGTAGGCCAGAAGGAGTCTGTATTGAAGACATTTTTCCTAAAGTCATATTGGATCCAGAGTAGTCATGATTATATATCACAGGAGCGATTCATTTAAAATTAAGATAGCAATAAAAGTGGTACAGAGAAAAGTATTTGAACAGCACTGACAAACTTCACTGCTGTAACATTTTCCCCATAAGTCTTATAATCAAAATTCCAGCACTGAATCTTTTTTTCTCTTTTTGAATGCTGGGACATGCCAAAGGTTAATTTTAAATGAAAACACCCACAGAGGTTACTGCCTGATGCCTGCTGCATTTCAGAAGAGATTGTCTGCCTGTGCATCACCCTGCTCCGCTAAATGCTCTTCTGTACCTGAGCAGCACCAACTGGGCTGCACACCAGTCCCTGCGCCTCACCAGACATTTTAAAGAAATAAAATTGATAATTTCTCCCCCATAACACTCAATGGTAAAATAATATCTAGAATCCTCAGTAATGGCCCAGTTCATGACAGAAACTGGAAGGGAGCTGCAGCTAAGACTTCCAGTGATCTGCAGAGGCTAAGTGATGCTACTGACGTCACCCAAGCTGTGGCCAGCAATGGGAAACCCATCAGCAGCTTGATAGCAGGTCCCCAGGCCCTCCTGAAAACCAAAAAGCTGTAGCAATATCTCAGGCCCAAGAACAGGTGAAAGGCTTAGAAGTAAAAAAAACAACCAAAGAGAAAACCCAGAGAGAAGCTGGTGTGCCGACACAAAACTGTGAGGGCGCTTTCAGGGAGCATGACAAGACTTCACCAGGGATAAACAGTCTGCAGAGGAAGGCTGGCCATACAGGACAGGATATCTCCCATTCCCCTGAAAATGACAATAGATAACAGGGGAAAAAACACAGCAGAAAAATGCAGAAGTGAGGGGTTGGTTCCAGGTTCAAATGACTGACACACAACACTACCAAAGAACAGATCTCAGCCTGATTTGGGCAGAGGGCCCCATATATGACAAGAGACTCTCACAAATTTCAGCCCTGCAGGGACAGCAAACATCAACTCATCATCAACTGGTAGAAGCTGAGCAAATAAAACCTCCTTGCAGAAGTGATGACAAACATCTTTGTCCTGATACAGGGTTCATCCCCCATGTCCTTACATTAAGGGGATAGACTTAAGCCTTTGATGATGGAAAGTTCAATTTTTCCTTAATCACACTCCTCACTGATAAAGATACTTGTTCTTCTACAGTTCTCACTGGAGGAATTGACCATCCTCCTTTTCCAGTTCATGAGGGACCAAAATTCACCCTTTCCCATTCCAGAGGAAAGTAAATATCCTTCTTGGAAGCAGCAATCAGGTGGTCAAAGTCCAAGGGAAAAAAATAACACCTCGGCAGCCTTTGGCAAGGTGGTAGGAATTCACACCCAGCTGGGTGAGACTCCTCCCTGCTTCTTGGGCTACGTGCTGTGGGCACCTCCTTAAATTAAGGTGCACTTGCCTTGAAAATGGGTATAGGTGCATTGCCTAAGGAGGAGTGTGATGCACTGGGGCTCCCCACAAGGCATCACATGTTTATTGTGTTAATGTTGCCCAGGTCATGCCCAGGACAAGCACTGAGCCCAGCCTCTCAGGACAACACGATGGTAGACGGTTTCCTTTCTGAGATTCCAGTGGAAGACACAGAGTTTCCACAGCTTGGGGAGGAGGAAGTGGACCAGATAAATTTAAGTCTCCAATTAAAACAGACAGCTTCATGTTCTTGCCAAGAATATACTAGGCCAGTGCTGAGGGCTACAGAACTGAGCCTGTAGTAAGTGGTAAATTAATGTGCTCCAGTAGGGAAAAGACAAGGAGAAACACGAGGCCTCTTCTTCACAGCTGTGTCCAGCATGTTAGGATCCAGGAGCATCTGAGAGCTACATCTTGGAGTTTATAATAAGAACAGAAGATGGTAAAAAGGGTCTTGCAGTACTCATTTTTACAGACCATCTGCCTCTCCCAGGACTTTGCAGTCTTCAGACGAGTAATTTTGCAGATTTAAAAAAAAAAAAACAAAAGGCTGCAGAGTTAGGAAAGTGCTCTCAGTGCCAAGTCTCCTGACTTGCCAGGTCTGAGATGGAATCCAGACTGACCAAGTAAATATGTTTGCACATATATATACTTTTTTTCTTTTTTAAAAAAACAGGGTAGCGCTTACAAGATAAGCAAATCGAGCATTTGCTCAGGATGCAGTTTCCTGCCATACAATATAATTGCCTCATATAAACATCTGCGATACAAGTACCCTATCATGGGATAGGCAAAGTTTATAGTCATCCCAGAAAGGAAGGAAGGAAATTAATGAAAAGGAGTGAAGGGATGATAGAGAAGTGCTATACAACTATGATGCTTCTTCTTGATTAACACCTAAAGAGAAGTGAAAGCAGAAGAGAAATCCACAAACCACACACACCCAGACATCCACAAAAGAACAAGGAGAGAAAACAGTCCTGGGAGCAACACACAGGCAAAAGCAAAATCTGTAAAGTAAAAATTCTGCCTCATTCAAATGACTGAGAGGAATTGAAAATCACGTATCTGGTACATCTCTTTTGCTTATGCACACAGGCACGGGAAAGACAAGGTGCAAGTACTTTATGCATACCATCAAGGAAAGACCAATGCAAATATATATGTGGAGATATGGACTCAGAAGGAAAACCAGAAGTTAAAAATACAACATGACACAGCAACACGCACACACATTTTCTTTTCCCACAGGAGAAACAACAGATTTGAAAAACAGCAGTGAAAACAAAAACACCTTCTGAACATGTGAGTTTGGTAAGTGATGAGCATTCAATGCAACTAACCAAACACACATTGTTAATACACATAGCAGCAAGGGTAACAGCAATAAAGAGCAATGAACAATCAATCACAAGATTCCCTTTAACCTCCTAATTTTTAAAGGATTCTCCAAGTACAAGCCTGGGAGCGGTGTAGGGGAAGGAGAGGCATAGTACTGCCAGGTTGATGAAGCTTGAACCACTCGACAGCCTTCACCTCCAGCTACGGCAATGGCTTCTTTTCAGCTCCTAAAAATCACCATACTGGGCTGGAGCAAAACTCCAGCTCAGCACTGGGAATCCACACAGGTTCAGCTGAGGCTAGGGAACAGCCATATGCTGCAGCTCCACACTACCGTGTAACGGTTTCAATTTTGAGATTAGGTTGCCTAAAATGGACCTATTTCATTTGGTATAACCAAATTAGTTAAAAACAGTTATTCACATAAACGAGAATCAACCTGCAGTGAATGCCAGTCATGGCTGGATGTGAATCAACTGACCCACAAAATATCTACTGCTGGAAAGTGCTCACACATACAAGCACCATTAAAGACAATCATAAGGCAAATTTCTACTGAATTAAACCACCCTATTCCAAATAAAATAAATGAAGTGAACAATCATTTGTGGAAAGAGTTAAAAAAAATCTGAAGATGTACTTAAAACAGATAATACAGTTGGAGTGGCACTAACCAGATTTACAGGGAAAGACTGAGACAACACCTTCCTTGACTCCACTTCAAAGCTTTGCTGTCTCCCAGCTTGAGTTAATAGCAAAATCCCAAAGGGGAGGTCACTTGCAAGTACTAAAACTACTTTAAAAAAAAAAAAAACTAGTCCTTCAGATTCAAATAAGATGTCTTGCACAGACTCAAGAGCCTGGCCCTCAGAACAACAAACATAGCAGTAAGGTGAATTTAAACTCAGTCTATCTATGGGCAGCCAATAACGAATGCAAAGCATGATGAACAGTAACAGCTTCAAACATTTGAGCTAACAGTGGCGGTTCAGTCTCATGAAACCTGGTGACAAGGTAACTTCACTAATCAGATTTCAAGATGACAAGAGCAGGGGTTGCTGCCCTCACCTACCCAAGAGGCAAGTAAGAGTGCAATCCCTCCAGGGCTCAGAGAGCAACCACAGTCCTCAACACATTTATTCCCTGAACAGAACATGATCAGAAGTTAAAATGACTGTTACCAGCACATTGGTGTTATTTCACAAGCAGCTTCACATCAACACAGGTGACAACAATTCACGTTGCTTAACAGCAACAGCAATCACCCACCACTGCTGCAAGTACTCCCAAAAGAGCTGCCCCAAAGCACCATGCCTCAGGCACCAGAGCAACAGGCCACAGCCAGTCAGATCTACCAAAGTGGCCCAGTTTAACAAAATAACTTATTAGCCCTGATCATGCAGACAGACCCCTCACCCATGTAGTCTCCATTCCAGGGGAAGGCAAGACAACAGGCTCAGACTGTCCTCCGAATTCTTGGGCCTCTAGACAGAAAAGCCTCTCCCTCTCAATCATCTTTTCCCAAAAAAACTATGATGGGAGAAGATGGGAAATAACTGGTTAACAGCATGACTTTGAAAGATCATTTCCTGAGAATCAGACTATTTTTCAAAATCAGCAGCATCTTCCTCCATTAATTCAGACACTGACAATGGATGTCAATCACTGCATAAATGAGCTGGTACTTACTAAAGCAAGTAGCAGACGAAAAAATGCAGGTACTTGTCATCAGGGAATTCAAAGAATTAACATGCATTCTTATCAGAGTCTAAATTAAATCCAAAAGGCAACAGTCCACCAGTAATCTACAGGTTTCCTAAACCAAAGGTCTGAGGAACCATCCCAGCATCAGCCTGCATTATCTGTATAAAACAGGATAATTTCTTCTCAGCTCTGCCTGGTGTATGCAGGCTCCAGACTGTCCAAGAGGATTCAGCTGGACTGTTCGTTGTTGTACAAAACCAAGAGACAACATTTCTGCATTTCAGACACACTTCTCCTTCCTGCCCATACATACAGTTAAGGAAAACTATGAGATGCCAATCAGTACTTTAATTGTCCTCCCCTTGAACATATAGCCCAGATGGATTAATTCTTAGAGATTCCCCTTACACCCATGGGACCTCTTGCCAGGGCTATTAGGATAAAGATCCAGGCCCAGAAGTCCACAACTCGAACAGCTGATAACCACCCATAAACACACAACCACTGACACATAAATATCTAGATTTATTCCCAAAGATGAGAATCATAGCAGTGCTTGCTGTGGCTCAGCAAGACTCTGTAGCAGACATACTGATTTATACACTGATAAAGCCATAAAGAATGGCTCAGTTACAATTCAGGCACTGAAAAAAGCTAAACGCCCTTCTTAGAGGGTCAAACTGCTACCCACCACACTTTAGTTTTGCAAGAGGGAAATGATTCAACTTGAGTACTGCATAGAAGGTAATTATTCCATAACAGGTAGCATCACCTAACACATGGAAGATGTGATGGGGCTCATAGTGTGTGAAGGAAATCAACACTGTTCACAGCAGAGAAAACAATAGTTTTCCAGAACCTTATTTTTAAAAGAGGGGAGCAAATGGACACTTCAGATGCACGTCTTCTAACCTACCTTTCCCACCCCAATGCTTACCTCTTGTATTAAAAAAAAGGGATAATGAAAGGATAACTCAGTGAACATCTCCAACTCCTATTAACTCTTCTCCTATATCCTCCCCATCCATCCAACACATAACCACCTCTTGAGAGGAAACTGTCTCCAAAACATGTCAGAAATAAATGAAACCACATGTGCATCCCATCGCTACCCTGCAGACCTTCTTCCAGTGTACACAAAGCCAGGAAAATATGATAAGAACCCCAAGAAGGGGCTGATGAAAGCAGCCCACATCACCAGTTTTGTCACAACTACCACTGTGTCTGAAGACATGAGAGATGTGGGTGGACAGTGTTTCCTGCAACAGGGACAAGGTTTCACACTCACCCAGCTCCCTACAGGGGAGCGCCACGCTCCAGCGGGGCGGCCGGGTCGCTCTGCCATGAGGCATGCCGGGGCATCGCAGCACAGCAGCTGCTGGCAACCTGCGCCTCCGGGAAACCTAAAACAGGAAAAAAGTGAGTCGAGAGTGAATGTGTTGAAGCCCTTTCAAAACCCGCAATGACGTCCTCCCACAGACAGCTGGGGCATTGCCACAGCTTAAAACCCTGCAAACAACACATCATCAAGGTTGACTAACCAAAACATTCTTCATTTAAATGCAATTAAAGCTGGAAGTATGAGCAATTTAACAGCTATACAGACCAGAAAATATTACAATGATCTCAAAGCCGAACATTTTTAACCCAGTAGTGACGCCCTGCAGCAGTTGTTACCAAACAGATGATCTGACTTTTAAAGCATCAGCTGCCCTTCAGTGTTTCATCACAAGGCAGAACTGACATATGCCTGAACAAAGTATTAGATGCTGGGAGCTCACAATATCTTTCAGCTTTATTTCACCAATACACATTTCCAAGCTTCATCCATTTGTAAGTTAGTAATTTCAAACAAAACACTATATCTAGAAGCAAGAAACTTAAAAAGAAGAACATTCTTTCCAATCATTCAAGAACAGTATGAGTTTAAAGATTAACTATGCAACTAATGCAATTTAGGTTCAAGGGGATAATAGTTTGAAATAAGGAGCATTCTCAAAAGTACTCCAAACAATTAATGTGAATCTACTGGAAGGCTGGGATATAATTACACAACTTGCCCTTTAACTTGCATCTGACAGTGGTTTAAGTGACCTTTCCCAAACTTAAGGCCAAGAGTCCATATTCACAAAGTCTTCTACATTGATAATCACAGCCTATGCTCTCTCAAAACTATTCATAACAAAAGTAGTTTTAAGAATACTGCTTAACAGAAGGGAATCACTGTACACATCTGAAAACCATTGGCTGCATTAATGAGGCTCAAACTACCTGAAGAAAAGGCAAAAGGCAGAATGCAGTGCCTCTGGCTCTCCTTGCTTCAGTTTCCCATAAAAAGAGTGTGGCACTTGAAAGATGCTTTAGTACTGCCTCCAACCTCCATGTCAAGATGCACAGGTAGCATTTTTCAGAAGAAACCCAGACAATCCATTAACAAGAACCGCAGATTCACGTTTAGAATTAAAAGGGCTGATGTACTTGAACACGTACAGGTAAGTGAGCCAGGAAAAGGAAGAGGAGCCAGGGAGGGTTGCTGAGTTTATGTCTTCCAAATTGAGAATGGCAACACTCCTTATTCGAACCTGAATGCAGTCTACGCAATCACAACCGGCATAATCAAAATCTTTTGTATAGGATATACTTGATTAAATTAGGTTAATTTTCACTATAAACTCAGAAAATAATTACTGGTTAAAAATTATAAAATATCCTTTATCCAAAGATTGCTGTAGTTTGAGGAGAACACAGTTCATTCTTCATACAAAACAGAAGAGGCCAAATTGCTTGAACACAAAAAATAACTCACATTCAACTACCAAGTTGTGCCCAGCAACTCTGTAATAATTGCATACAGAACACAAACATGCTTTTTTGAGAACTCATAATATCTAATCAGCTATAATTGTAAATTTTATTTTCCATTTGTAAATTACCAAGGGAGCTAACTAGAGAACAGGGGATGTAAAATAATATTCTAGCTGCAGATATTTTGTTAACGCATAAGCCCCTACCCACCCTTTCCCTAATGCCTGCAAGGTTCTTCTGCTTCTGAACTCATTTTAATTGTTAGCTTCTCTTTGAAGGTATTTCAACTGTAATGTGAGCAATGCTCTAATGAATTCTCAGCTCTGTGCTATTTTTCCCAAACAATTCTTTTACATCATCTACAGATTTGTATGCTGAGATCTAGTTTCTATGTTCATGTGCATCTCTGTTTCTGAGGAATGTCAATATTGTCATCAAGTGAGATGTTTCAAATTTTCTAAACTTAAAACAAACAAACAAACCACAGCAAAACCACACAAACATACACCTTCTATGAGTTTTTTGTTTTCTCACATGAACCCCGTTTGGCACCTAACCCATCTCCTCCTTGTCCACATGCGCAGCTCCTGACCAGTCCTGCTAAGCCATGCAGCTCCACCAGCGAGTACAGCTCTATGGAGCCAGGGAGGATGATTGCATGGTTTTGCTGACAGCACAGCTGAGGCAGCACAGCACCAACATACTTCACACCTCTCCCTTACAAGGTTCATCTTTTGAGCAAGCAGATGTGGTATTCGTCTCCAAACCTGCCTCTACCAACACTTATTTTTCAGATGCATGAGCAGTTACCCCCATCCTGAACTCCCAAAACACCACCAAGAGCTGTGCTAAAGACATGACGTACTGGGTACGTCAGCAGAAAGCAGATGGCAGTTGCCTCATGCTTAGAGCATCCAGACACCACAGCTCTTACTGCTTAAGGGGCACTTCTGACATTCTCCCATGTCATGCCTTCCCTATGACAGCATCTGACTGCGTTTTGCCACCAACTAAGGTCCCACTCTGACAAGGACCCTTACAGAAGGGCTCAGGCAGGGCTCAGCATAGCGTCTGCCTTTGTCTCCCACTCCAGCAGTGACAGGCAGACCTTTCAGTGAAGGAAAGCTATTGTCAGCTGCATCTGTAAGCTGAACTATCCAAAACTAAATATAACTCAAAAGGCAAATAATATAAGAAGAGAACCAAAGGATACTGGCCTGCCTTATGAACAGATTTTTTTTGTAAATAAGCTTAAATGTGCTTCTTCGAGGCCAGCAGCCAAGGGAGCCAATACCCCACTTTTACCAGCCTCACTGTAAGAGCCACACCAAGCTCACTGAAATTGCAAAGGCAAACAAAAAGCCAGAAATTCCCTCTGTGCTGCAGCACTCTGACAAATAATTTATAGATGGGTGGAAAAATTAAACCATAATTAGCAATCTTGTTGACCTGGATAGTCATCTTGTGTTCTAAAAAAAAAAAAAAAAAAAGCAAGCATTTCCAGGTCATAAAAAAGCAATAAAAAGCAATGACAAAATGTCACTTTTCTGAAAACAGCAGCTGACAATTTTCTACAACAAATAATGCTATTTTATAGTAACAAGTACAACATCATCATCACAGTAAAGTTAACATATTAACACTGACAGAGATTATCTCTGTTCTCTATTAATCTGCATTCTTTACAGATGGTTATTCATGAAAATTAAACACGAAGCTGAAAGGTTATCTATGGCCATATTAGCAAACATCTGCTTGCTATTCTGATTTCATGTTTGCATGCTATTCTTGGAAAAGCAACCATTTTCAAGAAGTACCAGATGTGACCAAGTGTTCTTAATCGTAAAATATTCATTTTAGCAAGATAAAAGTTCAGTGAAAAAGCAGGGCCAGGAAAGAAATCATATTCTCTGAACACAGCAACTGCCTTATACTTCTGCTGCCGAATACTCCAGGGGAAAAGTGTTTCTGAAGAGGAAAAAATGCAGTTGATTTCGTGTGCCACTACAGATAATTACTCTTCATTTTAAAATATGAAACATTCAAAGGAATAAACATGAACTCAGTTTCAACTTTAAAGCAGAGATGTTTTGCATTACACGAACAGAACCACCTATTTACTCTCAGGCAGTGGGACCGACGTAGCACCCTTCAATCCCCAGGGGCTGGAGCTCAAGCAGCCTGCCACAAACCAACTTTAGAGATCTTGATTTGCTCCCCAAATGACCTCACCAAGATCTCTCACTATCCCCAACAAGGCAGAAACAGTTAACTTTGGGCTGGGAAGGTGTTACAGGCAGCAGGTTCTCATGGAAGGCTATACCAGGGAACTAATGTAGACAAAACCAAGGAGGGAAGAGTTCTTTAATTCTTTCTTAGAGCCTCACTACACTTAACCTAGTTCCTAAAAATAAAAAAAGTTTCTGTACCTTCAAAATATTGTTCATTATATTTGATAGCTACACTCTGTGAATGAAAGATACTGTGAATTCAAAAGAAATTTGTAAAGTGTCAATATATTTGTATTACAAAACAAAATTAAACATGTACCCATATAGCTCAATTTTTTACATATACACATTTACAAACATATGTATAATCTGTTTAAAAAACTGTCATGGACTCCTGTCTTTGCAGAGACAATGCTTCTGAAAATAAAGGAAAAAAAAAAAAAGAGAAGTGGGATAATGAAATATTGGAATGAAGGATTACAAACTCAACCACCAACACTTTTGGCCTGATCTGGAGACTTTATCAGATCAGCATGTCATTTTAAATAAGGGATCCTGAATAAAAAAAAATTTTAAAAAAAAAGCTCTCTACCTGTCCACCACCCAACCACCACCCCTAGTAGTTCAGACTAACCCTGCTAGGTTTCAGAACTACTCTCCTGGTGAAGCCCATGTGGAAAAATTCTGAGCAATGCACTTCATTTACATCCCTAATAAATTTTCAGAGGAACACAATACCATGTAAAGATTCAACTTCAGGAAAGTTCAGCTTTCCTAAACACCGTATGACATGAAAATGTTGAATTGCCAAACTTATCTTCAGTCTGCAGTTCTAGATTTTGTTGGGGAGGTTTTTTGGGGGTGGGGCGTTGCTAGATTTAGCATAATCCCAGACTGGCTAAATGACAACACTCATAACTTTTGAAGTAAAACTACAGGTGACAATCAAAGACCTGTGTTATTAGCTGATGCTGCTCATACATCTTTTTATGTGAGGAACACTGATTACCACAAATCCTAAGTATTAAAAAGTCATAAATTACCTGCAGAAAAAGGAGTCAGATCTGGAAAACTACTGTGTCTTAAAATATCATCTTAGATTCTTTTCATGTTCAAACAGTTTGGGACATTCACTGAATACATGATTAATAGTTTGAAGATTTGTCCATTGGATGAAAATATTTCTTAAACAATTCAAATTCTCATATGACATGGTTCCTTGTGCTGGAGCTTCAAGACCATAAATTATAAACCTCATAATGAAACTGAGTTGAATTCTGTAATCTGAATCGCTGCTGTAATTTTTATAATTAAACTTTTCATTTAGAAAAAAAATATGGCCACATTTTTCAATTTATAATATATACTTCCTATTACTCTCTCACTCCATATCTGATTCACCTCTAAGAGATCACCTTCAAAAATGTCTAGCAGCTTCTTCCTCTCAAATATTTATCAAGTTGAGTTTTTTCTATCTGACACACCAGTCTCCTAGTAGAAGACAGAGATCTTAATAACTTCATAGTTGTTTAGATCATAAAACTTCCTGACATAGGCAACAAATAGATGGCTAGAAAACAGAAAAATCATTTCAAATAAGACAACTTAGAAACTAACATGTGCTAAAGACATTGAGATTTTAACGTGTCAAAAAAAAAAAAAAAAAGAAAAATTAAAATCCAGCTATGAGTTTTGCATTAAAAGCATTAATGTATTTCACTGGTTTTAAGAAAAGGCAGGTGCCAGCTCCTTCTCAAGATGCTCCTTTCCCTGTGACTGCACATATAAGAGGCAAGTCCAGGAGCTGTCCTGAGAGAAGGGGACTCTGCTGAGCAGGGAGTTACGCTACATTAAGCTACATAAAATGTAACTAATTGAATTGCATAACACAACGTAAATTGGGAAGGGCCCATTTCCCGTCATATCTATGGGCCAAGCAGAGATGATGCCTGCAGTCACAGAACAAAACGCAGAACATGCCTTAAGCTACCCGTGCAGGAAGGCAACAGCTTGAAGACTCTTCCTGGGACAAGCAGGGGTAATACAATGGGGAAAAGCAGAAACAGACACAGCAGCAATGGAGCAAAGGCAGAGAACAGAAACACCAGAAATCATCCATTTAATGCAAAAGCACAAGCAGACCTGAAATCTTTCCAAGTCTCTTCAGCAATGGTGCGCACTTTTGTAAACGAAAGTAGCTCTTAACATACTTTCTGCTTGAAATTAATTCCTCCAAATGGAAGAGTAAAGCAGAACAGCTTCCGTTTTGGATATATGAAAGCATCCAAATGCTGTTCCTTACACGCATCTGCACCCTTGACGTGATTCCAGGTGTAAGCCAAGGGGCCTAACACCCCAGGCAGACGGGCAAGTCACATACACACAAGTGGTATGTTAGCTACTGTGCATAAGAGCATCTGCATTTTGCTATGGTGCCTTGAAATCAGAAATCTAATTTTAAAAAGAACTGTTTTCAGCAACTAGGTAAGCTATAAAGCTACTATAAATTCATCTCGATTAGGTACCTGCTATTCTTTAAAATTCTTCATGATAAGGAATACCTTTACTGCACTCCTCTTTCCTAAGAGAGCAAAACAAGAAGTTAAACAAGTGCAAAAAGTGGGTGTTCCCTTTGGGAAGGATGACAGAACCCCATTCAGGATTGTCTCCGACTAGCATAATCCACCAAAGAAGGGAAAGGAAAAGACTTGTGTTTTAAATATTTACATCGCTGTACTTCATATCCTTGCATCTTAATTTTCAGCTTACTTGGTGCCCTTTACAGATATTTGTTCATAATTTTTAAAATGTCAGCCATAAAAATAAAACTAGGGAGAAAAAATAAAACTTTATCATCCATTAAAAGTTGCCAGCAACTCTAGAAGCCTGCTACATGCTGGCAGCCTGCGTAAGAAAGAGGCTCTTGTTCTTGCCCTGCACACAATGCCCCACATAACCTTTAAAACTCTGCTGGATACATAAAATAGCATTGATCCCAAAGCCCCGAGAAACAAGGCCCTGCAAATAAGAGAGTTGAGCCGCAGATGTCCTTCCAAGGACAGATCCTCTCTTGCGC
>NW_010107092.1:1068-1281 GCF_000699245.1 Pterocles gutturalis | reverse complement strand
CCCAACTCCTCCCCAATCCTTCCCAGCTGTCCCAAACCTTTCCCAAGTGTCCCCAACTGTCCCCAACCCTCCTTGAGGGTCCCCAGCTCTTCTCAACTCTCCCCAACCCCTTCCCAACTGTCCCCAACCCTCCTTGATTGTCCCCAACTCTTCCCAACTGTCCCCAACCCCTTCCCAAGTGTCCCCAAATGTCCCCAACCCCTCACCAACCGT
>NW_010107092.1:259-961 GCF_000699245.1 Pterocles gutturalis | reverse complement strand
CCAGCCTCCTCCAATCTCCCCCAACCCTCCTTGACTGTCCCCAACCCTTCTTGAGGGTCCCCAACTCTTCCCAACTGTCCCCAACCCCTTCCCAAGTGTCCCCAACCCTCCTTGATTGTCCCCAACCCTCCTTGATTGTCCCCAACCCTTCTTGAGGGTCCCCAACTCTTCCCAACTGTCCCCAACCCCTTCCCAAGTGTCCCCAACTGTCCCCAACCCTCCTTGATTGTCCCCAACTCCTCCCCAACTCCTCCCCAAATGTCCCCAACTCCTCCTCAATCTTTCCAACTGTCCCCAATCCCTTCCCAATTGTCCCCAACGTCCCCAATCCCTTCCCAACTGTCCCCAACTGTCCCCAATCCCTTCCCAACTGTCCCCAACGTCCCCAAATGTCCCCAACTGTCCCCACAGACGCCAAGGGGCTGTCGAACCCGGGGGAGGTGGAGCTGCTGCGCGAGAGGGTGTACGCGGCGCTGGAGGCCTACTGCAAGCAGAGATACCCCCTGCAGCAGGGGAGGTGACATTTGGGGACATTTGGGGACATTGGGGACAATGGGGACATCGGGGACATTGGGGGACAATGGAGGCATTGGGGATACAGGGGAACATGGACTGCAAGCAGAGATACCCCCTGCATCAGGGGAGGTGACATTTGGGGACATTTGGGGACATTGGGGACGTCGGGGATAATGGGGACATTGG
>NW_010107092.1:0-211 GCF_000699245.1 Pterocles gutturalis | reverse complement strand
GACATGCGTACATGGGGGTATTGGGGGGGCCACGGGGCCATTGGTGACACTGGTGACACTTTGGTGACATTGGTGCCATTGGTGACATGGTGACACTGGGGACATTAGAGACAGTGGGGACTTTGGTGACATTGATGACATCGGGGCCATTTTGGTGACATTGGGGACATCGGGGACATGTGTACATGGGGGTCCTGGGGACACAGGGGGG
>NW_010107091.1:0-6208 GCF_000699245.1 Pterocles gutturalis | reverse complement strand
AGGTGTGCATGTGTGTGCGTCAGTGCGCGTGTGTGTACCTGCCGTACGCTCGGGAGGGGGCTGTGGTGCCCCCGGTGCTGGGACAGGCGGGCATGATCTCGCCACCGGCTTCACCCTTTGGAATTAAACTGCGGGGGGCACCAGGGCACTGAACTGCACCGGGGCATGAGGGCAGCAGAGCGAGGGAGGGCTGTGCATCCCACGCGAGGCAGGAGGTACACACACGTGTGCCTGGCTCAGCCTGTGCTGGGTGTCTGTGAGTGCATGCAGACGCCTGCAGGGTTAGTGGGAAAGGTCGAATGTCAAACCGATTCTTTTTGTATTCACTATCTGTGCTCCAGAATCGGGAGCTCCTTGAGTCTTTGTAGAACAGCATAGATCGTGGACCTGGGCCTGCTGACCCTCGGGCTACGTTAGGCTGCTTTGCTTTGCAGGACAGACAGTGGAAGCAGAGGGGCCTAAAATGCCTCTTTGCTCAAATAGTTAAAATGCTTCCCAGTCAACTTTCTCTGTCAATAAATCAAAAAGAGGTGAAGACGACTCCAAAATGTAAATTTTTCCTGTGATACAAGAGTAAATCCTAAATAGTAGTTGTAGGAACTGGACATTTGAAGAAACCTGCCGTTGTCAACTACATGTGAATTTTTGTGTGTATTGATTTAGCAGTCATAAAAACGTGATTAGAGAGTTTCCTATCATCCTCCCCATAGTCAAAACAATCTGCTGGAATGGATCTTAATTGCTTTTCTAACACATGGATGTTTTCAGAAGTAAAAGAGCAGTAGTCAAACAGATAGTTCTTCTTAGGAGGAAGATTTCCTACAGCATGTAAACATGAAATAAATCTTTGCTTTAAAAGAAAAAAAAGCATTAGCCCTAGATCAAACGTTTACTGGGCTTTTTAGAAATGTTCTTCCTTTATTCTACCACTATTCTCGGCAGGCTTGTCTCATGTGGTTGCTTTGTGGGTTGAATCACCTGCTTATTACAGTTTTGAAAAAGGGTAGCTTTGAAAATGATACCAGAAAGACAAAATACCTCCACCTCTTTTTATGGGACATTGTGCTTTAGGAACTGGAAAACTAGGATGATTTACATGTAATAGAGTTTTTAATGCTTACTCTTTGTAAAGGATTTATTTTCTTTGCTGCTTGGCAATATAAATAAGAAACCTGCCAAAGCTCAATTAAAATTCAAAACATTTAAAATTGTTGTATAGTCCAGACAGTCCATCTGTCTGAGAGTGAAAAATGGTCCTGAATGAAAAATAGTAGTCAGAAATACAGCAAATAGACAAAAAGTCATAATCAAAATCAAATGTACTGTTTAAAACCACTTGCCTTATATTCAGATTTGTTTTTAATGTTTTGTGGTTTTGCTGCTGCACAGCAAAATCTTAGGTATGATTGCAGAATGACTTCTTTTTGAGGTTTTGTTTACATTGTTAACAGCTTCCAAAAAGCCAGTTCACACATTCCCTTTCTTTCATGTTTTGTACGTACTGTAATCTGTGCATATCAATTGGTTAAGTATGTTGGCATACCCTTGCCAAATTCAGGCTTCAAATAGTGCCTCATCTCCTGAATACTTTATATTATTAATATTTATTACATTTTTGGGCAAATGTAATATAAATAATGCTATAATCCAAACATTAGCAAATAAGCAGCATATTTCTTGCACATAAAAAGCCTGCACTGAAGACAGCAAGTTGTGTCAAGAGGTGTGGGCCCATATGCTAGATAAGATGTCTGGCAAATACCTTTTTTTTTTTTTTTTTTTTCCTGTGGGTAGATTCTGTTATATAAAATTCCTGTCTGTACTTTGATTTCCATTCAAATGGTGTAATAATGGATGTGTTTTTTTAAGATAATGCTATAGAGAAAGTAAAGTATATTTTCAGGTAATTCAAACTTATCTTCCAGTGTTTGAATAGGCAGTTTAGCAAATAGTGTATAATCATTTAGATTGCAACTGAATAGTACTGAAGGCTTTAGGCTCAGCGCTGACTAAAATCCTTTCACATTCAACATAAAAAAAAAGGTTTATTAAACGGTATAGGATTCTTGTTCCTAGATGAGGCTTCTCAGGCTGCTTTCCTGTGAATGTTATATAGATTTCCCTATAGTATTTGAAATTTCAGAGAAATTAAGCCACATTTATTATAATATATACATTTTCTACTCTTTTTCAACTGCATTTTGGATGCTATCTTTTGTATGCTTACAAGTTGAATTAAAGCAAACTTTTTATTTTTTTTTTCCCAGGTATCCTTGAATTCATCAGTGTGGCGGTGGGACTGGTCAGTATTAGAGGCGTGGACAGCGGCCTTTATCTTGGAATGAATGAGAAGGGAGAACTCTATGGCTCTGTAAGTACCACTTTCATGTCAGCTCATACATGTTTATGTCTTGATTCACTTCTTGGCACTATGCAAACACCTCAAATAGCTAGCTGAGGTCATCTTAGCTTTCAAAACACAAACATCTTTCCCTGTTGAAATGAGTAATTTAAAGTATACAGTATAGCCTTGGATACTAAAGATTCAATGGGGAAAGTTTCTCTGTCCTAGATGAAGAGAACTGAAAATAAATATTCCTCTTAAATTACGACAAAAATAGCTAAATTAAACCAGCTATTCAAACAGCATTTAAGATGCCAGCTATCTAATTTTCCTTTATCAATACTACAAATATATCATAGTGCATACTCTTAACATCAAAAACACTGAATGCAACTGGAAAAATAGTTAAAAGGATAGTTATGGAACAATAAAACAACAATTAATATAGTACCCTGACTTACTTTATGTATAGCCTAATGCTTCTTTACAAATCAGTAGGTGGTACTTCCAGGTACCAGCTTTTTAACATAAAAGCATTCTTTCAAATGCTGGGAAAAAAGAGCATAGTACCATATGTCACAGTTAGGTGCCACTTTTATCTGAAAAATCCGAATGGTGCAAGAGTACTGGCACTATCTGTAGATCCCGACTGCAATATTTGCATTTAAGAATTAAAATAAGCTTGTAGTCCTTACAGTTTATTTATATCTGTTGAATAACTTCAATATATGACAGTAAAAATACAATCTTTGATTTTTCCAGTACTATCAAGGTAGTAACAGTCTTAGACTCTTTTCCTTTTAAATCTTAAAAAACATCTTGAGATAAAATATTCTGTCTCTCCAGTTTGTTTGTTTGTCGTTAGTCCTGTTTAAAATGTGAGAAGTGATGCACACCACAAAGAACACATGGAAACACCTTCCTGATCTGTGACATTGCACCTGAGTCCCCCACTAAATCTAATTTCTAGAATGGTGGATACTGCAAGACAGAGCTCTACATAATAGAGTTCCTGTAGGTCAGGTGAATTTTGGTTAAATGATAGAAGTAATGGCTTCTTAGAGAAAGAGTTATCTAATTCCTGTTTAAATCCAAAATTTTATATATATGTGTCCAGTTTTCAAAAGAATAAAGTAGACTTCCAAACTCAGTGTCAGGTCTACATACTCTTCTTGGGTTTAATTTGTTGACAATTAAACGAACAGTAAGGCTGCACAAAGCCTAAAACATTTTCTTTATTTTTATCATGTTTTTTTCATGTGTGTTCAGATGTCTAGTGACAGCTTGACTTATTTTTTGTTGCTGTTTCTTTCTGTAGGAGAAATTAACTTCTGAATGCATCTTCAGGGAACAGTTTGAGGAAAACTGGTACAACACTTACTCATCCAATGTGTACAAACATGGAGATTCGGGGCGGCGATACTTCGTAGCACTTAACAAAGATGGTACTCCCAGGGATGGGGCAAGGTCCAAAAGACACCAGAAATTCACACATTTCTTGCCCCGGCCTGTAGATCCTGAAAGAGTTCCAGAACTGTACAAAGATGTGCTAGGATACAGCTGAGGAAGGGGACAGCTTTGGAAAAAAACCCATACTGGAGCTGTTGCCCCTGCTTTCCTGGCAATACCAGCATGAGGAACCTGCAGAGGTCTAGGATGCTGGATTGGAAGAAGCTACTTTGTGATAGGCAAGCCTCTGTTTTCTAACCTTTGGATTTAGGAGACAAAGCCTTAAAGCTGATAATGGACCAGCTTCCTTCAAACTTGCTGAACTCTTTGGTAGCCGGTAACCAGAGGGAAGTTGGAGTGTGACTTTTTTAAAAATAACAAGCTCTTGGAAATTTTTTTCTGGATTACTTACAGTCCATAAATTAACAAAGAACTACCTACATCATGTGGATGAGACAACAGCTGGAAGAAATAGAAAGAAATGGACTGTAAAATAGTAATAAAACCTGAGAACTGTATATGAAGTTTTAGTGGCTCCGCTTTCATGATGGACCTTAGATGTCAACGCATCATAGTGAGAGCTGGAACTTTTCTTCATGATGGACCTATTTATAAATCTCCAGATAGCACATATTTATTTTATATATTTATTTATTAAAGAGTTTATTTTTTACTGGGATATGAAGATAATACAAGCCCCTAACCCCAACAAGAAATCATTTACAGTGCCAATATTTACTCTGAGTAGTGTCGTGATAGAGAAATGGCATTACATTGCAATGCATCTGAAACCTGAACATTCCTGTTTCATTGTTCATCAGTTACAGATAAAGTTATATTTTGTGCACATACCATTGCCTTATGACTATCCTTGTTTTGGAAAGAATGTTTAATTTTTTTTTTGACCTATGAGAGTGCCTTACAGATCTGTATTGAATTCAAATGCATATTTAAAAAGTGAATTAAAAATTATTTCACTTTATTTGGTTTACTGTCATTTTTAAATTGAGAGTCTCTTAGCACACTGTGTAACATTTCAAACCTGCAACAATTGTGAGGAGTGTATTGCAGTTACCTTAAAATAAAAGGTAGTATTAGCTCCTGAAATCTTGATTTAAATCACATGCTTGATTTCTTTTTGCCAAATGGCTCCTACTATCTTTACTAACACACGAATAACTATTCTCTGTATTACTTAAAATTCTCATGTAGGATTCTCATCACTATATAAGATATGTTAATTATATTCCCTATCAATATGTTTAAGGAGAAACTGTCAGAGTAAGAAGTTTCTGATATCGCTGAACGAAAAGTTTCTATCAGTGAAGGTTGTTCCTCCCCTGAGTACAGAGGAGCCTAAGGAGACTACTTAATTCCTCCTTTAGGGAATAATCTCAGCATAAGTTTTTTGTGTCAGGGCAAAGATGAGCTATGTCTCTCTGCCAGTTGCAGTTAAATGGCAGGTAGATTGCACTAATTTACACTACTTCAGGACTGCCAAATTCATCTGCATATTGACTAACAGGAAAGTCTCTGCCCTCTGTAAGAATACTAAGGGTTAATAACAGACCATATATGATTTAGACCTAAACCTGATGAAGCTTGCTGGCAGATGACTGCCACCTCCATGGGAACGGTCTGGCCAGGAAAAAGGACAGCAGGAAGGGCTGCCCAGGAGAGGGCAGCAATATTTATACTGTACCAGAGGTGGTCTCATGTTTCAGGTGCCAACACTCCCAGTGGACTCCAGCCCAAGATAACTCATTTGGGTTCAGTTTTGTGGAAGCATGTACAGTTCAAGTACTGCACGTGCATAATTTTTATCAAATCAAAGTATTAAGAAAAACATTTTCCAGTATGTAACACACTTGCTAGGACCATCACTGTACCGGCACTTCTTCCAGTCTGTAATGTGAAGTGGATGAGCATAGATCACTGATGGATTGTGGACAAAATCATTTTACTTTCTGCCAAACAGAAACTGAATGCAGATACACAAAAAGATATTTCAGCACTTTGTGGCTAGTAATATGTAACTTGCTAAGGTTAAAAGCTTATTTA
Source organism: Pterocles gutturalis (assembly GCF_000699245.1). Taxonomy (NCBI): domain Eukaryota; kingdom Metazoa; phylum Chordata; class Aves; order Pterocliformes; family Pteroclidae; genus Pterocles; species Pterocles gutturalis. Next base: position 354 of record NW_010107091.1, on the reverse strand, counting down.
AAATTTCCTGAAAAGCAGGCAGGAAGACCTACAGTGCGCTGAATGGAGTTCAGTAAAATAATGTTGCAATGCACTTCAACTTACCATAAAATAATGATTTCATGGGTGACACTGAGTCCTGTTAGTAATAGATCAATAACTGAAGACAAAAGTATATGCTTTAAATAGAAAAAAAAAAAAAGTCCTCTGCATTTTAAAAAGTAATTTATTCCATGTATGTAAAAAAACTGTGGCTGCTGCTCAGGATATAATCAGTGTTTAAATCATACCAATAAAAGAGTTATCTCTCTTTGGATTAGCAGTTTACTGTTAATGAAGTACCTCAAAAGTATCACAGAATCACAGAATGTTAGA
>NW_010107090.1:10196-17357 GCF_000699245.1 Pterocles gutturalis | reverse complement strand
CCTGCCCGGCTGGGGACCCCCTGGGCTGGGCTGCAGGGGTATTGCCCTTCCCACCTTGCGTGGGGACGTACAGCATTGGAGCTGGAAAGGAGATGGTGTGTCTTTGGCCAGGCTGAATTAGAGCCTGTTCACTGTGTCCCAAGAGAAGCTGGATATTTACTGCAAGAGCTCATAACATGTTTTAAAATAAACTGTATTCATGGGCTGGAGGTCCCAGTATTGTCCTGCACTGAACACGGGGCTGGATTCCATCCAGCTGGCAAGCACCAGCAGCTGCCCTGGGACGTTTTTGCGCTTTTCTCAGCATCCCCCTCCAAGCCAAGACCAGCCCGTCCCCTTGCTCTGGGCTCTCCCCCGAGGCGACCAGCCCAGGCACAAACCTGTGTCATCAATAACAACATCCCAGAATAAGCACACACAACCCTTTTCACCATTTCCACCAGCACTGTGGGTGAACCCCCTTTGCAGCTCCCCGAGATGGATGGTCCAGCCCGCAATCACCCCCACACCTGCGCTGAACCCAGGCAGCAGCGCTGCGCCCGGCTCTGCTGCTGTCGTCTGGGTCAGATCTGCCCATCCCCGTCCTAGAATGAGTCTGTGTTAGCACGAGGGGGTGCAAGCAGGCACACCCAGATGGTGCAGGGTGTTCTGCGAAGCAGAGACCAGTTTCCTCGCAGTTGGTGGAACTGGGCCAGCCTACAGCTAAAGCAAACGAGGTCAGAGTCGGGACCACGCCGGTTATTTACCAACTGCAGCAATTACACAGGGCAGAGAGAGTTGAAGGTTTGGGGGATTTTTAACATTTAGTTCAATTCTTCAAAGAGCTGAAGTAAAACAGATAAATAAGATTTTAATCAAGGGTTTGAACAAACGATAGGTTTAATGATTAAAATACCATCTAGTGATTCTCAGCCTGCCCCCTTCTTGTTCAGTGCCTCGCAAGAGACAATTGCTCTTAGATTCCTTGAAATGAATAGAGGCTGCTTTTGTGTTTTAAAAGCAGTCTAGGAGAAGAAAATTGCGAGAACATTTGCAGGTTAATGAGTATGAATGACAAAACTCAAGATGAACATGACACTAATCACTAAATCAATGCAACTCGGAGCACGGTTTCGCCCTGCAAGTCTCTTCCTCCAGTTATTGTGACAGGGTGCAAGATTAGCGACAAAAGAAGTATTTGTCAAATAAATTACATTTTAAAAAAAGAATACGGTTTTCATCAAATCATCCAACAATTATTATGTTGCCAGCCCCAATGATAAACACTTGGGGCAAATTATGAAGGGTTTGGAGTTAGCTCGGGAATTATATTGCCTTATTTCTAACGGATGCTGCCTGTGTCTCTGTGCTGTTGCTTTTGGCACAGCACTTGCTGTGGGGTTCAGAAGGAACCAGGCAGAAACTGGCCAAAAAGGAGAAGGAGCATCCGAAGCAGCAGGTGACACGCCAGCCAGGGTGAGAAGGATGCCTTGGCCTTGGGCACGCCAACATAACTGCTCTGCCAATGGTGAGATGTGGAAGAGACACCACTACCGAGCTGAGGATGACCTGTTCTGGAGATGAGCGAGTGACCCCTGCAGTGCCACAGGCACACACGCGGTGACACACTTGTCACCCGGGAGAGCGGGAGGAGCTGTGCCGGCACTGGGGTCTGTGGGGATGCCAAGCACAGATGCAGGAGCATTTGCCCAGGTCTCCATTTAACGTTCCCCTTTGATCACCACAAACCCTTTCACAAATAATTTTTTTTTCCCCTGTTGCTGAAAAAGCCTCTTCAGCATCACTACGTGTGGGTGCTTTGGGGGTGCCAGGGTGGAGAAGGGTGCAGGTCCCAGCATCTCTCAGCGCAGTGGCTGGACCATGGAGCACCGCTGCACATCACCTCCTGCTTTGCAACAGCCCTGGGCACCCTGGACCCCACGTCCCTGCAGAGCTCTCGGGTATGGTGGGATCCGCACACAGCACAGCTCCTGTCCCTTCAGAGCTCCTCACGGGAGCCAGCCGAGATCTGCGGGGAAACCCACCCTCCCTGTGGAGCTCCAGGTCCTCCAGACCCCAGATCTTGGGCTGCGTATTCTTGAGTGCCATCTGCTGGCACCATCTCCAGTACCAGTTCATATTTATACACGCACACCCACACCGTCCCCCACTGCAGGGTGCTCTAACAGCCCCCAAACGCTGCCAAGGATTGCTCATTTTTTGCCTCTTCCCAGCTGGGATGGGGAACCCCTTGGCAGGGTTTGGAAACCAAAAGCCCAAACCAACCAACCGAGGGTGGCCCAGCATCCCCAGAGCCCTATGGAGTCAGGTTGTTGCTTCTTAAAAGCTGAGCATGGCACTTAAAGGCAAATAGGAAACTGCTCTAGGGGGTAGGACCATAGCTTAACTTCTAGCTGCTAAGCTGACAGCTGGCATTTCCAAGCACTCTGTATTTTGAAAATACCATTCAATAAGAGGTATTTTCCATGAGTATTTTTTGCATCCTCCACTCTACCCAGCTAATGTTCTTCTCGGGGACTTTTACTACTAGAGAAGGGTCTAGTACTGGAGAATAACTCAGTTTTGTACTTTCAAATGCAAATATTAACACAAGCAGTCTGGCTTGTATTTCTTCTTTTGGCAACACAACATGAATTTTTTCACCTACGAGCATAGTTGCTGCAGTCTGAACAGCAAATATTAAATAACCGTGGAAAAATACTCAGAACGAATTCAGTGAAATAAAACCGGGGAAAAATTATTATCCCATTATTAGTGGAGGAGGAAAATAGAGTAAATTGGTAAAATTAGATCAACAGAGCTCAGGTTTCATAGGTCAGAGGCTAGAAGACACTTTCCAAATGGTTACATTCCTTCGGGTCCAGCACTGGTGGAGCAGTTGATTTCCTTCTCCCATTGAGTACATTCTGCTCTTGTTCCATACAAGGTGAATGTTTTTTAGTCTTTTCAGTCCCTTTTAATCTTATTCGAGTGTGATTTTGAAGCCAAGCATGTCAACTTATCTACAAAAAGCCTTTTGTTATTATTTTCAGTTTCTAATTACATACAAACAGTAAGGGGAAAAAAAAATCTTCCAAGGATGAGCTGAAGGATTATGTTCTTTCAGTGATGCATTCCAATTATCTTCTCTTCTCAGGAACCACTTCCAGGTGGTACATTAGGAGGGTTAGTACCTTAGGTAGTACGAGTCTTGCTGAAGGCAGGCTTCGCGGCGGTGCTGGTGCTCCTCTGCCATCGCGAGCCCTCGGTGATGCCTGCGCAGAGCTACGAACGGTCACAGCACGGCAGCTTCAGGACACGCCGAGCATCAGCCTGGGGTGAGAGCCATCACCTTGCACACCGAGGATTTGCCCAAGAACTGGTTTTATCCACGCAATTCCCTTTACTGCTGACCATGCAGGGTGTGAGGTCCTGAGCAGCGCAGAGGGACCTGGGGTGCCCAGCGCAGCCGGGCTGGGGCTGCAGAGGAGAGCTGGGGCTTCTCCTAGGGAGGAAATCACTCCAAAGGCACATGGCACGTTTTATAAAGGAACAATAAAAAAACAGTTTTACTTCAATTCCTTTTGCCAGCTTCAGCTTCCAGCTATTGGTGGGTCTTGTGCTTTCATTCCTAAAGAGCCTCCGCAGGAGTGTGCCAGACTTTGCGCTATTATTCCTATTCATTCCTGACATTCATGCTAGATTTTTAAAGTTTTAAACTTGAGGACAGCAGAAGCTGGAGAGTCACCAGGGCAACCCCACAGCCCTCCCTGGGGGTCGGGCACAGGGCAGGGGCGCTGGCTGGTCCCCAGCCCTGGTCCCCACCACCATCCCCAGCCGAGGTCCCGGTCCCACACGAGAAATGACGATGGCTATCACCCCACGTGCACCCAGGGGATGCCCCGCTGATGGAGAGGAGATGCCTGTGAGGAGTGGTGCGGGCAGGTGGGGATGGAGAGCCGAGGGGATGGGATGCAAGAGGCTGTCCAGCAGCCCTGGCTCGGCAGCCCTCGCCCTGTGCTATAGGCACTGAGAACTGCCTCCCCACCCAGCAGCAGCAGCCCAAGAACGTGTGCTCAGCTGTGCACTTGTTGACGGATGGAACCCTTTCCATCACCTCCCTGGCGGAGAGTTCAGACTCGCTGAGAAAAATATTCACCTGTAAAACAGCCAAGTGCCAATTTGGGCTGATCTTGCCAGAACGTACCGAGGGGGAAACCACGGGCAGTTCACAAAGTTTGGGGGCTGAGGAACATGGGACCTGAGCCAAGCAGATGCCGAGGTGAGCTCCCTGTGGGAGGAGAGGAGCCGGGGGCACGGGGCTGGGCAGCAGCCGGACACACAGGCAGGGACAGACTGACCTGTGCTATCGCAGCCTTTGTAGGCACAAATAAACCCAAGTTAAATGCAAAGGGGAGCTGTGTCCCAGCACTGGGCTCCCACCCAGGGCTCTGCGCAGCCGCACCAGCACTGGGGCTGGAGAGGAGCGCAGGGCAGCTCGTGCCCAGCATTTCATTCAGTGTTGGTCCAAATGCCCTCTTTGATGTTGTCTTTGATGACATTTCGTGATGAAGAATTATTCTCAGAAGACACAAGAGAAGAGGGGTTCAAGGCCAGGCTGGATGAGGCTTGGGGCAACCTGGGCTGGTGGGAGGTGTCCCTGCCCATGGCAGGGGGTGGCACTGGCTGGTCTCTAAGGTCCCTTCCAACCCAAACCAGTCTTTGATTCTATGAATATTTTAAAATAATAAATCAAATTTTGTTCCAAACTGGTACATTTTAGCCTATACATCATTCTTATACAACTATGAAAAGCTGCCCCATTGCTTGCTTATGAACTTTGAATTTCCACCACCACAGCTGAAGTCTTGTGTACTCAACATTCTACTTGAAATTAAGTGTGGTTGAAAGTGGTGTTTAGTTTCTAAAATTCTCTTTTTATTTTTGGCTTTTGCAGCTATACTAGTTTTCCCTGCGTGTTCACCTTCAGCTCTCATCTCGGGACTCAGCCAGAAGAGCCCAGAACAGAAACACCCCACAAACCGGCCGATCTCATCGCGCAGCAGCAACGTGGGACAAGGTAACGCTGCTGTGAATTTGTTTAGCGGTCACCCGTCCATCAGACGCTTGTAATGAAGCTTAAAAGCTTGTTTCTCCCTTAAAATAAATGTTGTGCTTTGCTTTTAATAGAATTCAACTTCGTTCAGAAGAGAGGAAACCTGGGAACAAACACATTCATAAACCCCTAAGCCAACAAGTGAAAATTCAGATGGTTTTTTCCCCCCCGTATCTATTTATGATCAAATAAAGAGCCTGGAGATTTAAGATGTAATTTGAAGAGTTGGGTTCATGGTCATATAAGACGAAACATGCCTTTCTATTGATTTCCCAGTGTTACTCATCATCTTTTACTGTTATCAACAAGACAGGAATATAATGAACAGACAGCTAAACAATAAGGAAAAGTTCTGCAGCTGCTTAAAGCCAATAAAATAACTGTGTTATTGACGAGGTTATCAAAACGTCAGATGTGCCCGTTCAGCTGGCATTCTTCTCTGAATTTTATTAAAATTTCATTACAAAGTGGAACAGGCAAGCAGAACGTTTAGCATTTTGTTCCTTTTTGGACCTAATTCTTTAGGATATCTTTCTAAAGCCTGGTTTTCCATTGGCATCTGTGCATAAATAAAATGCATACAGATTAACAGCATCATTGATTGTTTTTCTGTGTTTTGGCGTGCAAGAATCACGCCTCTGCTACAGATGCACATACACGCTCTGCCTCTCCCCCCACGGCCCTGAGAGGAACAGCAGGCTTGTGAAAGAATATTTTATTTCCAGGCTAAGTTTAGAATTTATATTGCTGCTCTGAGCAAACACGCTCCCGAGATGAAGGCAGGCGGGATGCGAGATGGATGCACACTCTGCTCCTGTCCGCTCCCGAGGCTCCTGGCATGGACACGACGCCCTGCGTCACCCTCCAGCCCTGGCAGGGTTTTTTAGCAACACTTGGTGTTGCAACGCAAAAGCCCAGTTCTTCCAAAGGCTGCTTTCACCCCTCAGCCAGAGAGACGAGGAAAGCCAAACTCTCCAGGTTTATCTAGAGAAAGCTGACTTGGACCCTTCTCCCCTTGGTCCCTAGCCTCATCTAAATGAGTGAAAAAGCCCCAAATGACAAAGAACCCTGCAGAAAAGCAGAATTTAAGATGAAGATGCCAATGACAACAAAAACACCTTCCACCTCTGCTGCCTGGCGTGAAAGTCCTAAAATTTGTAGTCCCCAGCACAGGTCTGTCTGCTGCAATCTGTGGCAATAAATGTGGCATTGCCTTGGCAACATTTTTGTACTTTGATTAAGGAGCAACTGATGCAATATTTCAGGAGACGGGGAGGAGGGGGGAAAAAGGGTTTGATACTGAGAAAAACATTCTGGCTGTTCTGTATTGTCCTTGAGGACTTTGCTGTGTGCCGTCACTAACTGCTTAGCAACAGATTGATAGTGGCTTGCAAATCAATCTTTGCAGAGCAGAAAGCACGGTATACAATGCTGCGCGTTCCAATTCAAGAGATGCTATTGGGAAGCTATATAAGCATCAATTATGGTTTTTTAGATGTAGTTAATTATAGCAGGGAGAGCTCTGATCACAAACCAGCTTTCCTTACTTCCCCTTCTGCCTTTTAAAAAAAATCACAAGAGAATTACTATAGATTAGAAAATTAGAAATTGCAAAAATGTAATTATCCAAAATTAAGATGCGCTGGCAAGCACTGTTGCTGAATGGATTTGTGCCAGAAAAAAGAAGGAAATATCAAACCGGCAGCCCTTAAAAAAGTTTCAAATTTAATTGTGGTTGTTTTGCTGTTTGGATTTTGATTTGGCTTTGGTTTGGGTTCTTTTAACATAAAATGCTATTCCTTAGACAGGATTCTATTCTCAAAAAAGTACACAGACATCAAAATAGAAAAAAAAAGTGGACAATTCAAGTAATACGGAATGGAAAGAAATTAAGGAGAATAAACCCATCAAAATAACACGTGGCCACCAGGAGTCAGGCAGCGGGAGGGGCTGTGCAGCACCGCAGCCTCGGCTCTACCGAGGGATGGGGATTTGAAGCAGACATGAGCTCTACCCAGAGAAAATCACGTGCGGCCACCTAATTGGACTCCCTCGACTTTTATCCT
>NW_010107090.1:5341-10014 GCF_000699245.1 Pterocles gutturalis | reverse complement strand
TCTCCTGCCCAGAGCTCTTGGCTCCCTCCATCACCCGCGACCCAGCAGCCCCGGCCAGCCCTGGAGCATCCTGACTGCCCAGAACTGCGTGTGGCAAATCCCAGACTGGTTTGGGTGGGAGGGGACCTTAGAGATCACCCAGTGCCGCCCTCTGCCATGGCAGGGACACCTCCCACTAGCCCAGGTTGCCCAAAGCCTCGTGCTCAAAGCTCCGAGCTGGTCGCTGCAATCGAGAGGGATGCTGGGACCGTGGGCAGGAGGAAAGCTGCTCCGCGTGCAGACAGCGACGCTTCTGAGCAATTCCTTCATCTATACCCGCATTTATGTTAAATTGCAAATATTCAAATTCATGCAAGAGCAGCACATAAATGAAGTGAGTCCGTGTACTGAAGGCTACCTGATGAGCTCCTTTGTACCTTTTCCGTGCTCAGGCGGATCAGCGTTTGTGAGCTCTACACCGGCTCCCTCAATGGAAGCCCTGTTCCCCACTGATGAGCTGCCGCAGGAGGAGAAAAGCTCGTTCTTCCTTCCTCAGGGAAACCGCAGCGTTACAAAAACCAGAGCAGCGGCTCAGTGACACACTTCTGCCTTCGGTTGTGTGCTTCTGACCGCGGCATGTGATTAAAATGTTTAAAAAAAGGTTGGGAAGGAAAGGCAGGAGAGCACCGGGGCAGGGGCACGCTGCACCCCGCCGTCCCGAGGGGGCATCGTGGTGGTGGCCGTCGCTGTTGCCCAACAGCACCAGCAGCTCTGCATCCAGCCACGCTGGAGAGGGAACACAACGCACAGAGCACATTTACAGAGCTCTCCAAATAACGAGAATTTACCTCCCGGAGAACAGGCTAGCAGCGATACCTAGCCAAAAGGCTGCATTTCAAAAAAGCCTGAGTGCCCCGTTCCCGCTGAGAGCAGAGCCCCTGAAGCTTTGAAGAGCCTCGGAAAATCCTGTCTGAAAGGCAGACACAAAGGGCACCACGTCCCTGCACGGCGCTGGGGCACAGGAGCGATGCAGTTCTTCATACAGCTTCCAGAAGGAGATTTTGCTGCAAGTGCATCCTATGGCATCAGCCCCCCGTTTCCTTCCAGGGAAACCATTGCACCTCCAGTACGTGCTCTTTATACAGGATGCATTGATCATATAACACATGATACACATCCCCCCATAGTGCTCCAGTGGCTTTGTTAGAAGTCTGGCACGCAGTTCAAAACCTGTACGAGGACTGGTTCAGCTGCTCCTCTACCAACGAGGACAGCTTTTCACTCGGTGTGATTTATCTTTTTTTTTTAAATAAAGAAAACTTAAAATATAATTTTAATGGCAGCTTGAGTATCTAAATGCTATTATCACTGCTGCAACTGCAGGCAGCTGTGCTAGGAGTCAGAGAGAGCTGCTGGTGCTGCCGAATGTTCTCCCCAAGCGAGACCAGCCTGGGCCAGACCGCGCTTTGCAGATCTCCGCTCCATCCCCACAAACCTGCCAGCTGTTTAAAATGAGAACCAGCTGCCTGTGTGTGCAGTGGATGGAATACAGTTGGTCTCCTAACCCATGTCTGAGTGCTTGCCTAGATTTCCTGCAGTTGCAAAAGTATTCTGGGGATCAGGCTAGCTAATGGTATTGCTCCTCTGCCCTGCCTTTGACTGAGTGGAGATGATGGAAGGGGCATCTCGACACTTTGAAGTCTTAGCCAGGGCCAAAAGAACTCAGCAATGCCTGAACTCACACATACATCCCGTGACTTTTTAACTCCTGGGGGTTTTATTGGTTGGTTCAAATTCCGGCTGAGTAATTGCTTGCTGAAATAACAAAATAATAAACATTTACAGTGCATTAGGATGAAGGAATCTCATTTGTGTATGTGCATTCAGATTGAATTTAATTTATCTTCGGGAGTTTCTCCTGAAATGGAGATTACAGCTTCCCTTTCCTGACTGCATCTTATCAAACACGATTTCATATCTCTGTAGCTTTCTAAAATCCCTCAACTATATCCCTTTAAATTCTGTGCTAATTGAATTTAAAATTAGTCCCCAGTGGGGGCTAAGTAGAAGCCAAGTAATTTAACGGTCAGACAATTAACAGCGCTGCATTAACTAGAGCTTCGGAACAACAAATGTTTTCCGTAAGCGGGCAGACTGTCACACTGGGCACGCTTTTCCTCTCCTCGAGGAGAGGTGAGAATCACAGTTCAGCACTATTAGTGAAAAACGCCGGTTTCGCTACCATGGAATCATTAAATGTTGATTTTTTTTTTTCCCTGGACAGAAGCAGCTTTGTGAGCTCCCTCGGTTGGATTTTCTCTTGGTAAGTTCTTGCTCAGTTTCCGTGCCCGATAGCTCTCTGTGCCGTTTCAAAGTGTTTTCATAGCAGAATGGGCAAAACATTATGCCTTCTGCAGCAGGTAAGTGTTTGGTCATGTCACAGTGTTAACTCAGATCAGCTTCTGGAATGGAGTTTCCATCCACACCGAACGTTCTGGAGCCACAGGAATGTCAGCGTTTGTGAAAAGAGGCAACATCCCCCATGGGTGCAAATATACCAGCACAGCTGCACCTCGTGGGGGGATGCAAAACTGCTTCTGGGACAGAAAATAGACTCTGCTGGAGAGGCTCCTGCCAATAGCTGTCCTACACCTGCGGCTCACTCACCTCTCTCAGGGTCCCTGGCTTTTCACACCCTCCATTCATTTCGCTGCGCTACTGGAGATCCAGTGTGGGCTTCGGCAGGGACCTCCACCCAGGACAGAACAATTTATTCAACCTTTCCCAAAACGTCTCTCCATTTTTAGGCATGACTTCACTGCATCGTCTTTTAGAAAAATACCCTCTTATATTTAGCTCCATTACGACAAAATATTATTTCCTAGAACAGGTTACAACTCTATGTACCGTGCATCAGACGGTGGTGTTGCGATTGACGGTATTTTACCCCAGAACTCTCCAGGTGGGTCCAGCCCGGCTCTGGAATAACCCAGCCCAGCAATGCCCCGCGAGCCACGACAGACCGAACCCCGTCAGACCCGCTCTAAGTGTCCGTCTTTCAAATGCTCCCAAGCATTTTAATTTTTCTTTCATTACTAGTTCCATTGAGTTGGAAGCACTGGAGTTAAGACACGTGCTCAAGAGCCCGCAGGGTTAGAGAGCATCTGAAGGGAGCTGTACAGCATCCTCCCTACCGGGAATGTCAGATTCTCTTCTCTTCCTCCCAAAGTATCAAAAACGCCTTCAAAAATTCCTCACCAACATAAAGATCCAGCAATAAGGTGGGAAAACCTTTGATACAGGATCCTCTGATAGAAGAGACTGTGCCACCGTTGTAACTCTTCAGCTGTGAGCCACAGCGACACACACAGAACTGGGAAGGGTTGCACAAACAGAGGTGGTCAACATCTAACAACGCTGTTAGAGAGCAGCTGAAAACATACCCGCCGCCTGGATGTGCAAGAAGTTGTTAGAACGAGATCCCAACTGCCCTGACGCCAGAACAAGAACGTGGCTTGTCCTGTTCCACTCATATGAAATAACACTGCATTGCTTTCTTTATGTTCATTGTGCCTTGGGAGATACCGGTATTGCAGGTAACAAAATTATAATTAATGACAACTAATTAGGAGAGGAGACCAAAGCAATACGGAACTGCCACCCCGGTTGTTTTACCCTCAGCATCCACACATCTCTTTGCAGAGACCTTCTGAATGGGGCTGAAACTGCAGAGAGCAGGGTCACCTTCAGCGCTGCTGCTCTGCACTTAACAAAGCCATTTTTGGGCAAAAAAAGCCACTTTTGGGTGAAAATGACACTGCTGAAACAGCAGCACACCCTGCCTGAGGCGTTTAACACAAACCAAACACCCTGGACAGCAGGGCTGATTTTTGTAGAGGCTTATTGCAATGTAAAAGATTAAATCCCATTTCTTAGCTACAATGAGGCACACCTTTTCTCGCCCACGGTGCTCGACCGGGCTGAGGCACAGAGCGGGGACCCCCTCCTCTTGCTGCTCTGGGGGCAGACGCGTGCCTGCAGGGGGAAGGCAAGGCAAGCCCAGTGCCCTGCACAGCTCCAGCATCAACACTTACAGTCATGTTCTACCCCCAATAGAGGGAACAAGACACATTTCAAGTGCTAAGGCAGACCTGGCATTCAGCTGCAATCGTTCTTTAATTAGCTTGACACCTTCAGGTTGTAATTAAGCAGTGAGTTAGGGAACGGACTGCAAGCTTCTGATTGTGTCTGTTCACATGAGGGGAAATCATTGAAGCACAATGGAAACAAGCTGTCCCTTTAGGAAAAAAAAACAACCAAGAAACCAAACCCAACTTTTTTTTATAACGTGAATCTCTGTCAAAATCAGAACATGTATTTTCTATACACATTTCTCTTCTAAAATCCTCAGGGCCAGCTCTTGAGGATTCCCCATTTGACCAGTCCCAAAGAGACAGACTTTCATCCTGGGAAAAGCAATTCCTATTTCTCTGAATGCAATAAGGACAGCCCTTAAACACTGCCAGAGCGCTGATCGCTGCCCTTCTGATCGCTGCCCTGCAGGTCACCCTGCAGCCCCCCAGGACCCCCGTACTTGCGTCCCTGCATGCCATGGAGCCAGCCTTCGAGAGAGAGGAGCAAACCTTCCACCCTGAGCTGTAACATCCAGAGTCAGATCCCCCCCCCCCCGTCCC
>NW_010107090.1:0-5280 GCF_000699245.1 Pterocles gutturalis | reverse complement strand
TGGCTCAGGCTGCACCACTCCTGCCCCCCAACACACACCTGGGTTCACTCTATATTGCTCATTGGTTAAGAGCAGGTTACCCTCACAGGTTCTTGGAAACTCAGCTTTTCTTTTTTTTCCCCCCCAAAGAAAACCCTGCCCCCGTGCAGCATTGTGGTGCTTTGCACACAAGCGCCGCCTTAATCCTGGACCAAACCCATCCTCACGCTGCTCCAGTCAGCACTTCCAAAAACAAACATCCAGCATGGTTTCTGTATTTATTCTCTCTTTCTCAGATTTACAACTTGCCACATGTATCCCAGTTAAAATTGAAAATTAAGCCCATCCATCCAATAGTCCCTACAAAGCACGAGAGCGTGTCCCAGCTGCCTCGCAGGTCTGCTGCTAGCTGGGAAGAGACAGTGTTACGGGAAATCTCCTTGGTGTCCTCCCGACGAAAAACCACCATCAAACACAAGCCCAAAATATTATTTCTCTCTGGAATGTGTGTAAAAAAAGGACGATCTCAAATTTAGCAAGGGGAAGTCTGTGCTGACATCGTATCATAATGTCATTACCAGCATTTTTGGGCAGTGACCCAGAGATAGCTGCAGAAAGCTTCGAGCAAGCCCGGACTGACGGACCTCTCCCAGTCCCTCCCAGCCTGCACTTCCACGGTCCATGCTGTGCCCGCAGCCCGTCCTGAGCGCTGGGAGCAGGTCTGGCATCAAGGCTCCGCTCAGCCACCCTCCAGAGAGGAGCTCTGCCAGTGCACCTCCGGGGAGCTGCAAATGGGGCGTCCGGGCTGGGAAACGGGCAGTTGTCATGGGTAAAATGGAGGCGATTTTAGGAAATTATGAGAAATTTATTACTCTTCTATGAACACTTCATGGGTCAGCTTTTGTCCTATGGCAGAGCCATCGCTATTCCCTGCTCTCTATTCCACTGACTCCTTTCTTCTTGGCTCCTGAAGGCAGCAGCTTCGTTTCTCGCGATTTTTATTCTGCTGGCAGCAAGTGCCATTTATAACTCAGACAGACTGTTTCCATTTTTGCTGAGACCAAACTCCATCGGTTTCTGCAGAGAAATCCCTGAACTACTTAGGCAAGAGGAAAACTGAGCATCTCCAGTTCGGTAAGTGCCAGCTCGCGTAACCTGCAGATCTGACCCCACTTTCCCTTCTCTCTTCTCCCCTGGGTTTAAGGATGGGAGTTAAACTCTCGGGTTTTACTGAGATATTTATTCACTTTTTCCAGTGTTCCATTTTTTTTTATAGTGTAAAATGCACATCTGATGAAAAAGAAAAGGCAAATGGAACGAGCTTGGTGTGAACGTAGGAGGTGATAAATGGGCACATCATCAATTTTGCAGAAGGAAGAAAGCGGATCTCATGTGGTGCTGCATACAGAACCGTGTAACGCAGCTTCCTCAGTTAAACCAGGAGAATACCCTCTCTCCATCATCCTGCGGATGTTCCTGTCCCCCCGGTGCCTTGGTGTGCAGAGGAGCAGCCACAGCCCAGGGAGGCAAAGGCGATGGCCGGGTCGGGAGCATTCCAATGCAACACATTTGGGTCTGGCTTCAATTTGTAACTTCCTCCAGCGCTGCCGCTGCAGGCTGCCAGCATCGCAGAGCATCAGCAGCGTGGTTCACACCACGTACATCTGCATCTCATTCGCGCTGAATCCTGCACAGGGACTATTGAACGCCTAAACTTCCCTTTGAAGCTGCAGCCTGATAATTTTATAAGAGAAGCAGGAAAAAACAGTTGAACTCACCTGAAAATTAATAAGGATTTCACGTTACGTGCTAAAGCTTGGTTTAATCACTGTGTTCCCAACATCTGACAAACAGCTCTTCATGTACACCCTCTGAAAAAACAGGGATAGAGAAAATAATCACAGCATCCTCGTTAATATATCAGCTCTTAAATTGTAAGAGCAAAGAAAACAGAGAGCGTTAAGTGTCATCTCAATGCACTTGCACAGCTCAATGTGTAGAAAAAACTCTGTCCTTCCACAGAAACTGATAAAAAACGACTGCAGGGAAGCGGAGCTGATGGATGGGGTGTGGGCGCTGAGCTGCTCGCTCCTTCTGGAAAATGCCAGCACGTGTCCCTGGGCACGCGGAGGATATTCGGATTTTTTGGGAACCTGTTGCAGCCCCAGGCTGTCTCCCGGAGGTCCAGCTCTGGGCTGGCCCGTGCCAACGGGGGGCTGCTGGGGCTCTGCTCTGCCTTGGTGTTTGCTCCAGGTGTTTGAATTCCGGGGTTGCCCGATGTGGTTTTTAATCAAGACAGCTCCTCCTCACCTGCTGGATGCAGAATCAGCCCAGTGAGCTGGGTGTGCACGAACTTCCAGACAAAACCCGGGCTTTCTCCCCAGATCTCTCGCTCCCTTGCGAAGAGGAGCAATGGGAGGGCACCAACAGCAGCAGCTGTCCTTATCAGAACGACTACACATCTTGGATGGAGATAAGGTGGTACTGCATGAAAAATAAGTGAAAATATTTTATTTAAGAGACATTTTTAGGTGAACTCATTTCCTTTTGCATGGTATTAATTTTTGAATTGTTCTGCTGCTGCTCTTCCCAATACAGCTATTTAAAGCTTCAGTTTATGGTTAAAATCCCTATGCATGATTTTAAATAAATATGAATGCATCATTAAATATCAATTAATAAATGCTTTCCATCTATCATTGCTATCAGCTTCCATTTGAAGCTAACTCTTACCATCTCTGCAGGTACCAAGCCGTCGTATTCCAACATCGAGTCACATGTGGATCCGTCTGTTTCTGCTGCTCCCTTTGCCCATGGACGGGGCATCACAAATTCTATAGATTCAAAAAAATCGAGAGCCCAGGCACTGGAAGGCTCCTGGAGCCTGCACTCACTCATTCAGTATTTCAGCCCAGCATACTCCTCGAAGAAACGCCCGGTATCTATATCCTTATGTCAGAGCAGACAGAAAAAGTTTTCCTTCGAACGGCATCATAGTGAAACATTCTGAAATTTCCAAGCTTCAGCAAATGGTTACCTGCAGGGAAAACACAGCGTTTCAGTCAAAGCTGATGAATTTTCCCCTGACTGAAAGAGCAACTAACTTACTGTTGGCAAGCTGCGACCCTTCCAGCTCTCCAGGAGGGATAATTTTAGCCCTGGCAGCTGAGGAGGCGGCTCTGGTGACCCGGGTACCGCAGGCGATGGCTGGGCGCAGATGTCACGGCACGCTCTCCTCGCCACTCTAACAGAAAACTTCTTTGATTGCTGATTAGCCACAAAAACTGTCTCAAGAATTTTATTCTTAGAAACTATGCTCCCAAGGTTTATGTTAAATATCTGCTCTGTTTGCAGGCTGCCTTGCAGCTGACGATCTATCAAGGGCAGCTGAGAAAATTCTGTATCAACTGCAACAAGCCTCATGCCAACAATAATTGCTGTCTTTACTAATGCGGGCAAAATAACACTGCCATTCATCCTGAGAAACGCAAACTTTCCACTTCTCTCTCAGAGATGTGCCTTGGAGAAGGTTTTTCCGTTGCACTGTTTTTTCAGTTGAGGTATCAGTGCAAGAAGATGTGTTTGTGGTAATCACATTATTTGTACTCCAGGGGTACAATGCAACCTCATGAAAACACACAGAATATTTTTTTTTCTGATTTTGGATTAATTTTTGTTGCAAGACGAGGGATCTTCAGGCTGAATCCTGCATTGATATAACATTTATATGAACAGACACATTTCATAGTGTTGACTCTCTAAAGGTTTTTACTATTTTATTCGCTTGGCTGTCCTTCTGCTCTCCATGTAATGGAGAAAATAAAGGACGTCTTTAGGATAAATTATGGATGGTTACCTCTGCCGTTCCAAACACAGCACTTTCTGAGCAGCCCGTGACGAATGCTTTAGTTACACTGCTGACAACTGTTAGATTGACACCACTACAGGAATTTATTCTGGGCAGAGGATAACGACTTGCAGGGTGTGCTTGCTCTCGTAACATCTAGCACTTAAGCAACTGCTTTCACTTCTGATCTAATTAATTACATCCAGTTAAAAGAGAAATCAAACGCTGTATTTGTAATTTTTAGTCATTTGACCTTCTAGGAATATTAAGCGTGGAGCTGGTTTTCTGTACTGGCCACGGAGCCCTTCTCCCACGCTGCAGCTGCTATTCCAGAGTCTTGGGTTTTAAAAGAATCAACTCCAGGGAATAACTCCAGCCTGAGGATGGACAGACATCAGTTATTTTTAAATGAGCTGAGGCTGTGTCTCTATTTGCTTTTGTGCCCTTGGTGTTCAATATTCTATAATTTTATTTTGTAACAGGCTGGGGTAAGCTTACACGCACACAGCCTTCGCAAACCGTGTTTCCTACAGGGATGTTTTCAGCCTTCAGCAGTGAAACCAACTCCTGCAGTGACCCAGAGGAAATTCAGTGCGAGGTGGGGACGGTGGAGCCTTGTGGAGGCTCGCCCCGGAGCATGTTACTGAGGCCAAAGCACACTCCAGCCCCAGCACAGCTCAGGTAACTCACGCTGACATTTATTTCCCATACATATAATTTAGCATCTGTGAATTGGAAAAACGCAGAGAAGCACGTGATGGAGCCCGAAGGCAAACAGCAGTTTTCTCTGAACCTGTGATGGGACAAAACAGCCTCTGCAGTGTGAGCGAGGATGAAGTTGCAGGTGTGGGACAGCAGCAGCAGTGACGGCGTGCTCGCACCGCTGTGTTCTGCAGTCGGAGCACCCCATGCGTGGCTGTGCGGGGTGGAGGGGCCGCTTAGCGGGGCTGAGCATTTCCAACAAAATCCCAACAAAACCGAGTTGCAGCTGAAGGGGAGCCTGGACCGTGGCTGGCGTTCATGCCCTTCGCGGGTTTCTCCAAGTAACGTGTCCTCCGGAAAGAACGGGAGCAACACAGGCTGCTCTGGTTTAGTGCCGTCCGTTGGAGATGTAAAATGATGTCCTTGTCACTGGAGAGGGCTGAAGAAGGGAAAGAAGCAAAACCCAGGTGAAGGACAGGCTGCTGTCCCTTCTGAGCAGAGGGAGGCAGCCAGCCCCCAAAGCACCAGCGAGAATGGGAATCGTGGGAAAAGGAGGTGAAAAAAAAAGTGCAGCCCAGCAGTGCCCTGGATATCTGGCGTCTCTGCTATCTGAACTAAGAGATGATTTTCTGATAAGGCTACTGCAGCCAAAGGAGTGAGACCCAGCGGTGTGGCTTGAAGGTTTTGAAAGTTCAGGATAATTGGAAATGGTTTAAGGGGGTATGATCCACCCTGCCGTGGTTCAGGGGGTG
>NW_010107089.1:0-2413 GCF_000699245.1 Pterocles gutturalis | reverse complement strand
AAGAGAAGATAGCTGCAACCTGGGTGCAGAGCTAGAGTATGTTATCTGGGATTTCTCGACAAGGCAGGGGTCCCCCTATGGTATGTTCCTGCTGCTGTTCAAGGACATCACCCCTCTCCTTTCTTGTGGAGCAACAGCAAAAAGTTACTGAAAGAGGTGACACTGAAAAGGTTTCCTTATGGTGTGTCCCACCATTTTTGGGCCAAATGCAAAGTCTTCTGCTCTGGCCCTGTTCGGTGGACCCTGGATATCACTACAATTTGTGACCCTGGATATCACTACAATTTGTGTAGGTCAGGTGAATATTGTGCACCCGTACAGCAACTCCAACACATCAGCATTTCAGAGGGCATGGGTCAGGTCAGAAATCAAGCAACAAATTTACCTCAGGCAGGGACTTCACTCTACACAGGACAGCAGGTGCCAGTGTGGGCAGAGAGGGCTTACACAGGCTTAACACTGACAAGGGGCTAGGGAGGGGGTGCATATTTTCATGCTTTCTTTGGCTTGAAACATCTTTCTAAATAACCACATTGCCAACCCCAAAGCTCTCAGACTTCCAAGCTTAACCCCAAGTATCTCATTTTTCAGCATCTGGCTTTTTCAAACTGCTTTGGAAAAAATAAATAGAATGAACAGCAACATTCACATAAATGAATTATTTATTTGCAACTTCAGTTTTATTTTCACAGCTTTTTGATTGATATTAGTACACTTGACAGGTCCAATTTATATGCAAATCAGATTACATTCACAATGTAAAGAAGAAAAACTTCATTTCTCATGCTTTGCAAATCATTACACCCTCTGAACACTTTGCTTAGTCATATGTTCCTCAAAAGCATCAGTTTTCACCACAAATCACTTCTCCTTTACTATCCATTAACCTCACAGAAATCTCAGGGCTTAGGGAATGAGCCATTTTTGTGGGCATGCATGAAATTAAGAATGGGCTACGCTGCATTGCAAACATACAAGCATTGTAACTATGGGCTCTTGCAGCATATGTGTGTGTGCCAGATATTAGAAGATCACAAACGAGGACACCAGATTTTCCAGTGCCTGCTTCTGGCTGCTTTCTGCAGTACCTTTTCTCCCAGCTCTAATTTGTGCCAGAAGCATTTTCTTAGAAAGACCTGTTCTGCTGGACAGCTCTTGCCCCTGTGTATCACAGGCTTTGCTAAGTGAAACTTGAAAAAGATCCAGGATCTCTCCTGTAAATATTTACATAGATACAGGATCATTACTGCTCTTAAATCAAAAAGTGGAGGAGGAGAAATGGCATAGAGAACAGAGGGACTCTATATTCATAAAGACCTGGAAGGGAAAGAAAAATAACAACTCTGATGGCTTCTCCAGAGTTTGCCACCTGGGACTGCCCCCCAAGTGCTGTGTTCTCAGGAAGATCCTGATCTGAAGCCTGATGACATCAATGGAAAAAACCCTCTGGTACCAAAAGGTTTTTTGGATCAGAACTACTCTTTTTCCACTTTGTATCTGAAAAAAATTCTCTTCACCAGCTAGACCACTTGGTGTCTCTCTTCTGCTCCTTCTTTATTGTTATTATTTAAAGAGTTTCAGGAAAGGGTAAGTACATTATTTGCAGCAACAGCACCTGAAACAGGGGAAAGCAACAGCGGACACTGAAGAAACATGGTGTGTTTTTTAGCCAATCGAACTCTCTTTCGATGTATTTAGCCAGTACTCCTTTCTCTTCTGTGACAAAGGGGTTGGCCTTGAGAGTTCTCACACCAATCATGACTTAAAGAAGTGATGTTGTTAGATGGCCCATGCATGGGCCTGGGAATAAGGAAGCTGGAGCCTTGTGGCTTTGGGGAAGCCACAAAACCCTCCTTGCTTAACTTCCCCGTCATGGGAAAGGGAGAATTCACTTATCTCAGAAAGCTGTGGTGAGGCTCGAGGACAGCTTTGGAAAACGCCCTGTCTTTTGTACTGTAATTAAGGAAAAACAAATGTTGCAAAATAAAACAAAGTCAAGTAATATGATTTATTCCAATCAAAAACTTCCCAGGAATGAAAGTATATATTTATACCAAGAACAACTTAAAGGACTGGCACTTTCTGTGTAAACCACTTAAGACAATGACCATATTTTCACATGAGCGGGTGCCCAGCACACAGTGGGGGCTGTACAAATCTGGACTGTCCATGGCCACGGCTCACTGCCACAGGTCCCCACCACCCTTTACAGGGGTGTCTCTGCCCCTGTTAACAGGCAGGAAAGCAAGGGTGATGGAACCAGTGAAAAGCTTCAGTTTCGGCAGAAATCCCAAGCTTATGCCAGGCGGGCAGCCGGCTGTGCGGGGTAGTGGTACCCCCCAGGTGAAGGCCCCAGTGCCATCCCACCCGGACAGGCCCAAAGCCGCGGCGGCCTGTGCCCCTCACACCCCCC
>NW_010107088.1:18752-23773 GCF_000699245.1 Pterocles gutturalis | reverse complement strand
ATTTATTTATTTATTTATTTATTTAAAAATAAACCCTCAATTGCAATTCATTATCCTTATTTTTCTTTTTTATTTAATTGTGACTTTTTTTTTTTAATATTTTTTTGTCATTGTTATTTTTTGTCCTGGACAGACACCTTTGGGATCACTGGACTCTTGCAAATTCTGTTTTGGGCAATAGTTTCGAATGAAAACATAGGCTAACAAGTTGTCACAGGGATGGCTCCTGTATTTAGTTTGTATCAAAATAAATGTGGATACAATATGTGATGTTTGCGTGTCACTGCTGATACACAAATTGTTGTGCATATGTCTGCTGATATTGTACACGAATCACTTTGCATGAAATTATTAATGTTTAGAAATCATGACAGTGAAAACACCTGTGGTTTTGGTAGGAAAACAGAGGCATGCACACTCAGTTATGGCTACACGATGAGACTGTTTCAAGATGTTTGGTCAGCCTGGCTCGCGCTGAGCCCAGGGCACTCCATGCATGTCTCCCTGCTGCAGCTTGGCTCTGCATCCACCAGGTCAGGCATGGGGCCCTTCTGGAACTGCAGGGGCTTTCTTGCCCCCTGAGGAATTCCCTACTTACTCCTTTGGTATACCTTTTTATATCCCAGCTACTTTTATATGGCACACTTCATTCACTTCAAGCTGTTGTTAACTATTTATTGTGGTTTAGCATCATGATTTAATCCTTGCATACAACTCGTCATTTGCCCTTGAACTATTTCCACCTTACATGTCTCCATCAAACAATTAAACATGATCAAAATGTATTTTTCCTGAAAACTTTTTCTATGTCCCTTTGCTACCAACACAACCTTCTTTCTGATCAGCGTTTTTCATACCTTTAGATGAAGCCATAACTGTTAGTCCACTTGCTGCTCCACCCTTTTCACTGTTTCCTCTAAATTCTCACTTCTAAGGTTTAATATTTTATTAAATAATGTTGTGTCCAACTTCTTTTACAGCCGTTCTTGGAGCATTCCCCTTTGTGGTTCTCCATACATTTTTTTCCCCAGATCCTGTCAGCTGAAAATACAGTTTCTCAATTCTTCTTGGGTTATCACCCCAGCCATGCCAACTATCCCTTTTTTCACCCTTCAGTAAAATGTAAACTGTTCCTCATCACCTTCAAGATCCTTCACAATCCTTACTGCTGAGTAAGTATCTTGCATCTTCCATCCTCTTTGTTTTGCCACCATCATTCCCCCTTGCTTGCATTTCAACCATTTGTGCCTTCTTACCCCATGAAGCAATGTGTCAGAGTAGATCCACAAGACTGCGACTTGAACGTCAGATTCTGATATCTTTTGTAATACTTACCAAAAGGCTTTAGGACCAATACTGAAAGAAAAGCAATTTGCATTTTTCTGTGAATTAGTAGAGGATGGTGTAATATTGTTCTCTTTTTATTCTGTCTCTTGCAGATACGCCCTCAGAAGGTAATCTCTTTGTTGAGAAGACCATGTCTCCCGCACATGGCTGGACAGCACCTAGCACACTGTCGGTGCCAGTGGGATACAATAACAACAATAATAATAACCCCTACCCAGAAAACCTCATTAAGGACTTCAGGTATCCCCTGAGTTAGGTATTGATCCATGTAAAGGATTGCTGTGTCATGCACTTACATGAAAGGCCAGATTTAAATCCTCCAAAAAGCCACAGAAGAGCTCACATTACATCTCCACAAAGAAGCTTGATTAAATGTGAATTTAGTTCAAGGTCTGAAGTGTACATATTAAAACTCCAGAGGATCTTTTAATCAAAACTTAGAACTTTTTGCGTGGTTGAATCTGTGATTTTTGTTAGGTGATACTGACATGGATTGTTCACTGATGCATTGTGATTTAATGCCATGTGACCATAATCCTTGTGTTCAAATGATTAATTACAAAGTGTATTTGACTTTTTAAAGGACTTATCACATTTCCTCCACTTCTGCCTTTGTTTAGACTGAAGTCTGAAAGCCACACAGCTTTCATTTTTAATTTTTCTTAAAATGATGTCAGAAGATGTAATAATTCACAAGCTATTTAGCTTTTGGATTAAAACGTAATTGTTGTTTGTAAAATATTATGGCTTTAATTCTATTTCAACTTTAAACATTTCAGTGTTTGCTTCAAGGCATGAGGAGACAGTGACACAGCTCATTTCCTCCACTGAGTTCTCTTTGCTGCCTTGTACAACACTTATTTCAAAGCACGCCACAGCTTAGAACTGTCGTGATCCCCATTAATATAAAATCATTGACCTCTGCTCCTGCTGGTGCGACTAAATTACATTCTGCTGCTCAGCAGCAGCCGCATATGGGGCCAGCTCTTTTAGTCATGGCCAGGTGCCTTGATGTCAGCGCTGCCCCTCCTACGCTCAGGGTTTTCCTTTAATGAGGATTATGCACCTTCAAAGATCGAGGAAACCCATTCCCAGGATGGCAGCATTTCTAACAGCATCTGGTCTTATTGCACACAATAACTCGGTGCTGTAGGAAGCTGTGGAGACGCGCTTGATTTTTCCCTCCAGTGAAGAACTGTGAGGGGTCATGTGCTTTGGTAGCTGTGCTCTCCCTTGACCAACAAACCCAGGATACTGTGAACAGAAATATCATATTTTTATGAAGCCCTCTGATGCTGTGTTAAAACAGTATCCCATATCGTGTCAAAACCCGGGTGGGATTCCTTCCCCCTCCTCTCACCCTCTTGTTCATGCTGCACAAAAATAAAGTGCACTTAGCACAGTTTTATAGTCTGCACATTATTGTGTCTTACAAAAAAAAAAAAAGATTTTATAGGATTTTATAGGATTGATGCAGCTTCTGAGTGTGGTCAGCTTTTCTCACTGTGTGGTCTTTCCTGCTCTTTTTTCCCTGACCCTGTTCACCCACCCCCACCCCCTCGAGACACTGTGCTTTGTGAGCCATGGTGCTTTTTTGCCTGTAAGCTCTGTTCACTACAAATGGACCTGAGCAGCAAGTTTTTATACCAAATCTTCCTAAACATGGTGTTGTTCAACAAGGTGACATTTTGTGTCCTGATCTTGCAATGAGTTACATATTCTTAGACTTTGGCATCTATCAGAGACTGGGTTCCCTATAATAATGTCTGGAATAACACTCAAGCTCCTGTAGAAATTGCAGTACACTCATTTTGGGTCCAGTCTCGCCCAGTAGTATTCATCACATCCAGCTTGTGATGATGTCAAAGTGAGTTAACAATGATCACCACTTTCTTCATGGGAGTCAAGTTCTTATAGATCTTATCACATGAGAACAAGTAACAGCAGAATTTGGTACAAAAAGTTTTTATATGAGAAAACCAGAAAATGCTTTGTGGAACATGTACAAATACATCTTCTGTAATAAAATATCTCTGTGTCAAGGACCTTAACATCATTGTTCTCTTTGATAACTATCACTGTTTTTTCATACTTCAGGCTATTGTATTATTTTATTTTATTTTAATTTTACAATAAATTTAAATCAGACACGAATTGTTATTTTTGAAGGAGTTATGGAGTTTTGTATTCTCAGTACAAAGATCACATCAAATAACTGTAAGTGGTGCTGTTGACTGAAATAACCACATGGTGTATGTTCTTTGTGATATTCTCCCTTGTGCTCCCAGTGAAAGTTAACGCTGACCAAAAATGATCTGGAAAAGAAAGCTGAAGATTTAGAAATTTCTTGTTATTATGTACCAGTAGCCAAATTACAGATAAATCTTTGTAATGCAAAGGAACAATTCTTGGTTTTTCTTTTGTGTGCACATGTGGGAGGGGGAGGAGAAGGTCTTTAATTGTGTTTTGTTCTTTATGAAAGGTAACATCTGGATTAACAACTTGCTTCTGAAAGCTGATACCCAAACAGAGTGCATTCTTTACTGAGAGATGTCCTAACCCCGGTCACACGACTGCTAATTTGGCTTTTCTCTTAATCTCTGCAGAACTTGCTGAACAGAAGCGAAACTATGTGCATGCTAATGGCTCACTTTCTCCATACTCCCCTCTCTCCTTCAGAGTGTCTGGTGTGCAAAGCCGAGCTGGAACAAAGATACACTAATTATTCTCCATTAATTTGTCTGCTTGAATGGTCCTAAATACCAGAGTGATTAATTAGCGCAAGGCATCCAGGGCAGGATGTCACACCCTTCTCTGCGTTTAAGTGTCAGCAAGGTTGTGCTCAAGTGTTGACAACAGCATATCTTTAATTTTCTCCAAGAAGAAAAGTTTAGTCAGTACAATTAATTTGAGCTTGGCTAGCTTGCAGGAATAAATGTTACATGTGGAATAATATTACTGCTACTTAGGCATTTTTTTACATCCTTAGGGTACAGTAAAACTTTTTGGCACCTCAGTTATTGAATATTGTTTTTCTATAATTGTTTCAATTTGGTTTAATTACTTTTGTGGATTTTGCAGTTAAAAAGTGGATCATAAAGCAGTTAGAAATTATTATCTTTAATGACTGGAGATGGGGTATACATGAATGGCTTGATATGATAGATGAATTAAAGAGAGACAAATAATGTCAGTTCAGTTTCTCAATCATCTTAACTCCGTGTTTTTACATGATGACTTGCCCAAAAAAGTATGTCAACATCATTTAGAAATTACAGACTACCTACAAGTAGGTAGTAGTACTTATAAGTAGTAGCACTATAAGTACTTGCAGTACTTCAAGTAAATTAAGTAAAATAACTTGAAGTTAAAACAAAACTGGTCCAGTAATATTTCACCTGAGATCAGCACTTGTGTTGCCTTTCTTTTTCCATATTAGAGCTGTTGAAAGAATAGTTAGCAATGCAGTTTTCTAAAATTAGCTATATAATTATGCTAAGATTTATATATACACATTTGTGGACTATATAAGAGAATTGTTTGTGTTTTAGCAACAATGGTACATAAAAACAAATAATGAGTTGTAGTAACACTGGTAATTGTAAAACTTACTGCATTCACAAATCCCTGTGTTTAGTTTTTATTTTTTAACCACTTCTTGGAGCATTTTTTTT
>NW_010107088.1:11936-18732 GCF_000699245.1 Pterocles gutturalis | reverse complement strand
AAATGCAAAAGAGGCCCTAGACATTAGACTATGCCTGTGACCTTTTAACAGCTACCCTCAGACAAACCCCTAAAGGGGCCATACCAGAAGCTACAGAGAGCTTCATCACTCCTTGCGTTGTTAGTTGCTATTGTTCTCCTTGTCAATTAATTCCCCTTAATAAATGTTTGACCATGTTGTGGCCGATACAGCAGCTTCAGTGTATGTTACTTTCCACCAAAACGGACTCTTTCTCTTGATCATTCCTTGCTGCATTTCAACCATCAGTGCATATTTTACTTTAGAAGTGAATTCTTTATTCAGCCATGTGAATGCACAGAAGTTCTCATGTTACAATGAGAGTTTGGGGAAGGGTTTAACTAAATGGTATCTGTCTAAATTAACGGAGCTTATGCATACGAAGATTTGCAGAAAGATGTAAGTGCTAGAATGCATAGTGGGACATCCAACTATGATTAGGTCAGGTATTGCAACCATTATGGCACATACGTGCAACAAAACAACAGAAAATTTTGAAAAAAATTACCATTTGCTGGGTTGCTCTAAGATCAATAAGAATAAATAGCCTGTGAATATGAGCTGAAGGTCTTGGTTGTAAAATATAGAAGATAGAACCTTATTTTAAAAAACGGTAAAGAACAGCTCATTAAGAAATAGCATTGTTTTGCTTCTTCTGTGATGTGTCATGAATTTTTCTGCTTGCTCTGTTGCTTACATAAGAAGTTTTCGCATCAGAAATCTGTGATTGCTTAGTCTCCTCTCTGACCAATGAAAGATGCTGAGAAACTCTTACCCCCAATTCACGATGTTCTTTTAGTTCCCTTGTCCTAAAAATAATTCACTGCATTTTAGGTTCTGGGTCCTTACTGACATACTTGTTAAGCTTGCCTTCCTTCTGCACAGCGATCTCATTTTGAAACCAACACTTTCCCATTTCTTCTCTTTTAATCACTGTCTATCTGCACAAGTCAGCGCACTGTATGTGTAGTATCTGTGGCTTCCTATAACACAACTCTGTAATGAGGACACTTCAAGTCACAATGTCTAGACAGGACATCAGGAAAAGAGAAAATCACCATAATTGCAAACTTTCAGGTGGTTGGTTTGATTGGAGAAATGGTACCCAACTATTCAAATACACTCCTCACTCTTATGAGTGAATATTAACTTCTGAGGTCTGTCCCAACAGCCTTGTTGTAGGCAGTGATCTTCAAACTCTCCTACTTAATCAAAAAAACAGCATCCATCAAGCTGTTGTGAAAATGAATGAACTGCTTTGTAGCAGAATCAATTCCATGTACTGTTACAGCACCGTGCTTGCTGGTAGTGATCCAGACTAGATTTCTTGAAAGTTGCTAACTCTACAGCTAGTCCCATTGCTCTTGATGGGACTAATTTATAAGTCAGAAGTTACTGAGTCTTCTAACACTGTTACAAAACTTCATGTGACTACAGAATAAGAAATGAGTTGAGTAACACATGGCTTGTCTCACTTTTGTCTGTTGGCTATAAAATATTATCTATGACAGAGTAGAAAGCTGTTCTCAGTATAATAATTTTCTTAACATGAACCCAAATCTGTTAATTTCTGCCTTCAGATGATTCATGAGTTTCTTCTTGCCTTTATTTTCAAAGGGTTTTAAGTCCCAGATATTTGTCCAACACAGTAAAAATAAGAAATGTATCAAAGGATCTTTTTTGCCATGAAGAAATCTGTTGTATATTTGGTGTACTGGAAATGTTATTTTAAAGTGAAAAAGTTATTCCTGTCATTCTGAAAGGTCAGTGCTGGTGTCAGTTTATCTGCTATGTCAGTGTCGGTCAAATGAGTCCTCCCTGCATGGTGAGAGCAGATCCAGCTTGTGTAGGTGGCCTGTTAGCTGAACTGTGCCAGCTGTCGTACCTCTTTTCTTTCATCCTTGTGTTACATTTTCATTTACAACATCTCCCTTCCTCCATATAGCAACCAAGTGAGAAGTCCATTCTACACAGAGAAATATAGGACCAAGTTCCAAGATACCCAACATGCAGACGGTACAGAATTTCACTAATATCTCATTTGTAATTAACATTTTATAAGTTGGCTCTCTCCTTATGCCCTAGAAGTTGATCTTAATTATTTGCTGGAGACTGTGGTAAATCAAAGGCAAAATGCAGCTGTTGTTCTGGAGGATATCTGAAGTGCATCCTAACATTTGGCTGATTAAACAGCCACAGACTTCTGTAGTATAGCAAAATATAAATGCAAAGCACGGGTAAGACAGGTTAGTCCAGTTTACAGATCAGCCACCAATAAGGAACATCTGAATATGAAGCAGAATTCCAGTGGAAATTGGCATAGTTTCATAGACTGCAGAGAAACTGCATCGATTAGCAACACCTGTTGAGTCCACACCTTCATGAGATCTCTGTTTGTCACAGCAGGAGTATTTTGCATACGTGTACTTCAATTGACTGAGCTCTCGGGGCTAGAAAAAATAACCGCAGTTATATCTTTTGTTTTATTCAAAGCCAGGCTCAGTGGTTACTTGGAATCAGAGGGTCCAGCTGGACTTCCCTTAAAATTAGGAACTGAGCATAGTTTCTTTCCTTGCAACATCTCCACTAATCTGTTGCCACCAGTTTTCCCCGATGATCCTAACTAGGGGGTCCAGTCCTCTTGTGCTAAACTCACACAAAGTTAAAAAGAGTCCTTATAGCAAATGCTTCAAGTTCATAAGGAATTGAGACAAAGTACCACATGTAAGCCATGAAAAAAAAGAAAGAAAAAAAAAAAGTAATAGCAGTACAGTCTTGCAGACTTTCTTTTATTTCTTAAGTGTTCTGATAATGACGGGAAGACTGGCATTCAGAAGCCATCTTGTCTCATTGTTTGTGGCCAGAGCTATATATACTACACAATGAGTCACCCTTTCTAAGCAAATGCCAACCCTCAGTCTGTAACTGTGTGGAAATGTATAGGTTGAATTGCTCAAGGCATCACCCTTCCAAGTGTTGAGCACCTCTATAAGAATTTCCATTGCCACCCATGGAAATTGGAGGTTTTTGTCCTATTACAGAGGAATATATGTCTAAATGTGGATGTGGAAATTAATTTTATCCCTTCCTTTAAAGAATTTTATATTTTTTCACAGGTACCATCCTAATTTTTAGCAAGTTGTAGACTTTAAATTGATGTTGTCATTGACCTCCCTCATCGTCATTTACCCACTACCTGCTGTTTACTAACATTTGTTTTCTGATAATGCTTGAAAGATGTAAATTACTTTCAGTCCTATTTCTGGCACAGAGCCTGAAGCATTCTTAGTTTTATCAGAAGAACATGTGTATTTCTTATTATTCTGAAGGTCTAATTCTGAACAATTAGGCCAAGTAAAACCAAAATACTGTGCTAACAAGCTGTGAGAGCCTGTGGGAGAGAAAAATGGGTTCTCGTCGACTTCTGAATATCTGATACTGTTATTTATGAAGGGCAGAAATGCAGTAGCCTCAGAAACTTTCCTTGTCAATAGAAAGCATTTGGGGGAGTTCTTGGTCCAAGAGCTTCATCTCTGAGAGGGAAAAGGTGGTTTTTGTCATATATTAGCTTTTCTGATTCCAACATATACTCATGTAAAGTAGAGAGAACGAGATCAACCCCTTTTCCATCATGTTATTTATAGCATCCACATATCACAAAAGTAATTTGGACAGGATTTGATTCTCATGCAAGGTTACATTAGAGAAATACTAAAAAATCTATCTAGTTCCTGTTACCTATTTGCAATCCTTTTATCCTCCTTTGTCACAAGACAATACTAAATAGATACGACTGTATGAAATATAAATCTCTGAAATATTAGGTTTTCATGTATTCTTTAAGAATTCCCATAAATAACAGGAATTCGCAAAACAGCTGACTTTTTTCTCAAAAATTGCTGCATTATCACAATTCAAAGATGTAATTAGGAAAATTACTTTTAATATTGATGCAGAAGCTGAGGGCAGGGTAGATCATCCAAGTTTCTAGGACCATAGTAGAGAACACATACAGAGGAAGGTAGGGTACTTACATACACAGGTCAATGATGCAGCAGGCTCCAGCCTAGCATGCCTTCCTGGCAGCATGTAACTGAATACAGAGTTAGTCCCATTCCCTTCAAAAGGGAAATTCACAAGTTCTTTAAGTTCTGACTAGGCTTCTTTGCTGGCTCCCACGCTTCTGTAGGATCACAGTGTCGGGCGTAGGGCTGAATCATGTGGGCATAGCCAGATATTCCCACACATATGCACAGGCATGTGTGTACATGCACCTGCACAGACACACACAGAGGCACACGGACCCTGCGGCATCCTGAGGAGCTAAAGGTCTGCTCCAAATCCTGACAAAGCTGGCACCACTCTTTCTGCTGCCCTCAGGAGCTATTTCTAGGCTGTCAGCCCATTTATTTACACCCCAGTTGTGTGCTGTCACTCCTGATCACTTACTCACAAAGTACTTTCAGAAAGATGTTTACAGAAGAACCTCATTCTGACTTTCATACTAGAGCAAATTAGTGGGAGTACTTTCCTTGGAAGTGCTCTTGGGAACCATTTTGGAAAGCTCTTGTTATTTGCTTGCTACTGTAAATTAATCCCAAATGTTTGTATATTATTCATGAATCTGAAGCTCAAACACACCCTCTCCCCCATCTCTGTGTTTATATAGTTTCCACAACCAGTTAAATTTAACAAAAATAAGACCTGGGATGTCTTATTTGACCTGGGATGGAAAAATAAGCCCCACAAGTCCACTCGTGTAAGGGCATAGGTTGTCATTCCTCTGTAGTTTGCCACACTTTTGCCACTCTGTTAATGTGAGGTATTTCCCTCTACCTTTACAAATAGGAAAGTTACACCATAGTTATGGCAGGACAGGAGCAGCTTGTTCACTGTGTGTTCACAGTCTTGGTAATTTTCTCTTATGCTGTGCTCATCTGCCACACTGTTAGAGGATTCAGTGTAGGCAGAGATAACATTAAGGTAAATTCTTAAATAAGTGGTTTTAGCAATATGGGACAGGGTAAATTATTTTTCAGACTGAACCAAAATCCTGTGAGTAAACTTTTGATAAGAATATGCACAGACTCTGCTGCATGTCTGAGCCATGCTGAATACCATAATGTAAGAATATACGTGTTAAAATGAACGCTCTGGTTCTGAGTGGTTATCAAAGGGAAGAAAGCATCCCCACACTATTGTTCTATGTAGTGATCATTAAGCATAGGAGTCAAACTGAAAGTCTGTGGAGTTTTTAAAATTTGAGGTTTACTTCTTCAGGATGAATTGCACAGGAAGAAGAGAGTGTGCATGATGCATCATTCTGCCAAAAGTTCTCGTGCAAGCAATGCCGTTACCAGATGAGAAACTAAACAGAAATGTTCAATAAAACATGTGTGCATCTGCACAATAGAATAGTCCTTATATTTTACACCAAGCTACCTCAGGGTCATGGAAGGTGTTTTATTAGCACAGTCAACAATAATAGCATGATTTTTTATTAGTAGGAAAAGATAGAGTGAGAGACTACTAATTATTTTTCAGCCTGAGGGGCATTTTTCCTGAAATGACTGTTAATTTGATCATTGTTGTGCAGTTCACAGATTTACGTGAACTTATTTCAGTGCGGCACATGGTTAAGAACTAGACTAGAAATGTTTCTTTATTAATGGTTTTCAGCAAATGTTTTAGAAAGTGCTAACCATGTGGGTGTAGGGATGATATTGATAGTACTCAGAAGGTTGAATTTTTTTGGCAGTTGCTAGCCCAAAGCCCTTTCTGTGTGATATTTTTTGTTCCTGCAGTGAGATATTAAGCCTACAGGAATGAAATGAAATCCTAGTGAAATGAGAATTTGTTGGTGTTACCTTAGATCTATGTGCAGTAATTTTGCTAGAGCTATTATTTTATTTTTTTAAATTGATCTGGCAGGTCTAGGAGCCTATTACTTTTTTAGGTAACTGTTTAGTCAATACATACAGTCTCGATGTGTATGTATGTGTGTACACATGTATAAATATAAGCATACTCTTAATGAATCTTCCACTATAAATGGCAAAAAAATCCTGGGAATACATTCCAGGTCTTAGCATTTTTAAACACTCCATCATTTTTCTTACCTCAGCTGTCTCCTCTCCTTTTCAGCCCACATACACACATCCTTTCAGTCCTGAAGAGTCATACACACAATCTGAAAGGCCTTTAGTTTAGATTAAGAGAAACTGCAAGATGAAAAGAAACAAAGGAGGAGTCTCCACAAGGACAAATAGTTTGCATGCCCTTTGTCACATGCTGCCTTCATTTTTCCTCACAAAAGATAGCTTCCCTTGCTGGTGGGGACTTTTAGAAATGTAAAACTTCAGCATGGAGCAATCAGTCACTATTGCTGAGAGCAACTGTCCAGTGTGCACACCAGCAGGACGTGTTGCACAGCTGCATCTTTCATCCATCCTGCTGTGGCACACTCCAATACGTGTTACAAGCAGGGTGTTCTCACGTGGTCCTACGAACATTATCTGAGTTGCAAGCTGAACAATTTGAACTTTTTAAAGCTTCTTTTCATTGCTAGCTGTGGCAAAAAAAAACTGGTAGTAGAAACTCCCAGAGTGAGACAGCAAGAGCTGTCTTCAGTGTTGCAGTGAGCTGTCAGAGTATTTCCCCACTTTTCTCTTCAAGACCACGCATTTTCCATGAGTATTCACCTTTCTGCAGATGGGAGAGCACTGGCACCAGCGTTCTCCAGGCTGGAAGGTGACTCTAAGCCCAGGACATTCGCCTT
>NW_010107088.1:0-11905 GCF_000699245.1 Pterocles gutturalis | reverse complement strand
TTTCCCTAAATGTCTTATCGATTTGCAATACAGTCTGAATTATGGGGTGTAAAGTGAATTTTTGCCACCTTTAATGCTCTGGATTGCTAATTGCCCCCTCCCCATGCCCCCAGATCTCTTTAGCTGTTTAAGTAACTTGTCTCTTTTTGACTGCTTCGAGGTCCCAGCTTTGGTCCTGCCTGCCTGCAATCACTGTCTGCTCATCAGCAGACCCAAAAGTAACATTTCCTCTTTGTGGTTTGGCAAGGCTTCTTAGATACTAATTGCCTCTCACATTAGCAAGAAACAGCAGTATTTTTATCTGCCCTTTTTCTGTCTAGACTTGGTGAGGAACAGGAACACAATTATGCAAAGCAATGTTTTTCAAATTCCCCACTCCTAACAGAAAACATTTCACAGAGACAATTATGGTCTTCAATGATACTGTCTAACTGGGAGTTTCTATAAGAAATTTTACCTGGATTTATCATTTTTTTTAGACTGACATACCTGAGATATTATGGTTTACTATGATATGGATGGTCAGGTCTCAGCTTCCAATGCACTGATGTCAGAAACCTGACCTAAGCCTCCGTCTGGAAATATACTCAGACAGAGAGACTGTAAGTAGGCAGAGAGCCAAAGGATAAGCTTTTGTATGCCTGTTGCAGGGGCAAATAACACAGGGATCCATGGAAGCAAAGGAAAATAAGCCACACCTGCCAGGACAGCATGAAGAGGCAGCATTCTTCCTAATAGTGCCTGACCGTTACCACCACCTTTACTTTGCCATGGGTCTTATCTCTGAAGAAACAAGGTAATGAAAACATGGTTTAGAGCTACCTTTCTTTCTGCCTCTTTTCTGCCCTATGTTAATCTTTATCAGAGATGAAAAGTTTGGTTGGTCATCTTTTCAAGTTCACTGTGGGCACCCACACCTACCTGCATTTTACAGACTTATTCTCCTGCCTTTCTGATGCTTTAAGCATGAGACTGAGATGGGACAGCCTTAAAAGGTACCTTTTTGCTGAGAGAAGGTGACAGGCTGTTGGTTGGAATGACTGTCACCATTTTGCTTTATAACAGTTTTGTTCATGATAGAAATTATTTACCTCAGTCATGCAGTACTGGAAAGCTATGCTGACTCCAGCTATTATGTCAATCTGCAGAAAACAAAAGTAAGAAGGCTAGGAGAGAAACAGGCACAATCAGGCAGAACTAGGACTGGACGGTAGTTAACATGATTTCTCCATTTCTTGTGTTATGGTCATTCTCTAAAGACTCTCTGTGAGGTACCAATAGATCCTGACATGCAACTGCATATCCTAGACTTTGAACTGTCTTATCATCTATAGTAGCCACAGTGATTACACACAGGCTCTTCTCTGATATGGAAGATATAAATAGAAAGATCCCATCTGAACCTTTCAAATACACCTTTTTAAATAGACTTTACTTCAAATAAATTAGATCCCTTAGGATTTGAACTGCATTATTTTTAAGGAGTGTTATCACCACAGAACTGTGATATACTAATAAATATTTAACTTCTAGTGAAAGATATCCAATTTTTTAAACCCTTTTATTTACAAATTTTATTGCTTTCTTCCAAGAATTTGAAAGCAAGGTAAAACTAAAGACTGAATATTGGGGAAAATTTTTTTTTTCATCTAAAAGAAAACCAAAGCCCATTATCCCAATAGTTATAGCACTTCAGCTGTGCTTGAAATTGAAGTATAATTTTTAAACCCAAATAAATAAATTTGAGTTGCATCACATGTCTGTTGAAGGAAGTCTTAATGATAAAAGACCAATATCACATTTTATACTATCCATAACATAAAAATCTCCCTCTACCTTTTTTTCAAAAAACCTTTTATTTTAATATGTGCAAATGTCCTGGTTTCAGCTGAGACAGAGTTAACTCTCTTCATAGTAGCTAGTGTGAGGCTATGTTTTGGATTTGTGCTGAGGAGAAGGCTGATAACATACTGATGCTTGTAGTTGCTTCCAGAACAGGCAAGGACTTTTCAGCCTCTCTGCTGTGCCAGTGTCTGTAGGTGCAGGAGAAGCTGGGAGGGAGCACAGCCCCAATTACTAGCCTAGGATTTGATCTTACATTTGGGACTGAGACCCAAATTGGCCAATAGTGTATTCCATATCATGCACGTCTTGCCCAGTATATGGATGAGGCTCTGTCTGGAAGTGCTCTCTCTTGCTTTGTGTTGTCTCCCTCCAGGTCACCCCTTTCTCATGGTCATTTCAGTCTCTTGGACACTCAAGCTCTTATCTCCGTTTTGGGATTGTGGTTTTGTGACTCTCCCTGCTCTGGGATCATTATCCAGGAATGGGCTGAGCCTTGGTCATCAGGTGGTAAACAGTATTACTGTGTATCACTCATTAGTATATTTGTATATATTACTACTATTATCATCATTATTATTATTTTCAGTTTTATTGTAGTTTAGTTATCAAATTGTTCTAATCTCAATCTATGAGTCTCTTTTCCATTTACCCCTTTAATTCTCTCCCACATCCCTGGTAATGTGGAGGGAGGAGAGTGAGTGAGTGGTGTTGTGTAATATTATGACAAAAAAAGTCGAAGGGGATTAAATTAAATTAACGTTTATAATGGATTTTCCTTTCTGTTTTGAAAATCCATGGAAAACAGAAAATGATAACTGAGAATCCTAGTGCCTTAAACTAAAAAGAATCCTACCACCTTTAACGAAGGAGTATAACAAACACATGGCTGAACTGTCTCTGAATTTACTTTTTTTTTCCTGATTCAGGACATGAAGAAACACGGTTAAATGAGCAAAATATCACTTTTCATCCAACTGTACTTTGATTTTATCAGTACTTGCTTTCACATTAATCTAACACAAGGTACAGCTCTATGATGACCTCTGTACTTTTGTGATATGTTTCCACTTTATAGCTAAAATAGCTCTAGAGTATTATGGGGGGATTATGAGCAGAAGTGATAGGGCGGGAGATATCTGATAGGTCTGACCCTGTGAAACAGCTGGACATTTCTGCCATTTCTACTATTCCAAGACAAGAGCAGCCTGAATACTGTAAATTAAATTGGAACAGAATCGTTAAATTTTAAAGGGGAAAATAAATGTGGATCTTTAAAAATGTTATAACTGAGTAGACTTGAGGCTATGAAAGGTTGTTTTTTAACAAAAGTCTCTTGGCTAGAAGCTCAATAACATCTAAAAATGTGGGACAATTTCATGCAACTAAACAAGATGGAAATGATTATACAAGTATCAAAACAATATCGCTGTTTGGATGTTCCTTGAAGTTGTGAATAGCCACCTTTGCTTTAAATTTCACATTTCTGAACTTTGAAAAAGGTTCTTGAAGACAATTTGATGCTGTTTTTTCCCTCCAAAGCCATATGGTTGAGAGAATTAAGCACTGTCCTGGGAATCAGGACATTCTCACTCCTCGTCTCATCTTTACTGATGATGGGTCTTAATACTTTCTACTTCTTTAAACTTTGGAAATGCTATTTAATTATGCTATGCAACAACCCAGTTTGCAAACATTAATTAAGCCTCATAGCTCCCTTGTGGTCTGAGACAGGTAAAATACCATTAGTCTCAGATAATAGGGAAAATAAGGCTCAGAGGGGTTAAGTGGCATGCCCAAAGTCACAGAAGCAGTAGTATTTGGATCAGGATGATAATTCAAACTGTCTCTTAATCTACAATGATTGTCAAGGAAGGTCCATGTAGCAACGTGAGCTCCTTGAGTTAAAATGCAAGAAACAAGCATTTTAACTGTTCTGAAAATTCGGTACCTTTAGGTTGAAGTCACCTCTATGTATTCAGCTGAGCCTCATTGATTAGTAAACAACCACATGCAGAGGCCACCTCAATACTGGGGAAGATAAGCAGAGAATACAAACAGCATCTTCTTAAAGAAGCTTTTAAGATGGGGAGGGGTTAAAATTAGGTAGAGGGCATCACCCCAGGGGCAGGCTGTGGGTCTGGCGTTTCAGAGCAGAGACCCCCGAGGACGCAGTGGGCTTCCAGCTTCTGCTCAGCACAGTGAGACACAGAAGTGATCTCCTCTGGCCAGGAGGGGTTGGGGAAGGGTTTCCATCCCATCAGCTCACCCAGACAATGCAGGAGGTTAAAAGAGCCTGGTGGGGAAAGAAGCAGGTGACTGTTGCACTCCTGCTCCATGTGGTCACCAGGGGCATAGCAAGGGGACCCCATCTGCAGAGGAGCTTTGCTGTGTGCCCACACCTCAGAGATGAGCCCCAGCTGCACCTGGTTCCCATGCATATGGCTCCCTGCAGAGAACTGAAACCAAGAACTGACAGAGCAGAATGATAAGCCTTGCCTGGGACTCCACCAGCAAAGGAGGAGGAAGGATATTCGGTGTTCCAAGTAACATATTAACGTCAACTGGGAAGAACAAAGATCTGAAACAGCACAATAACTGGGGTATTTAACCAGGATGATATACCATCATCTCTTAAAGCACTGCTACATATTCAGATGGTCATGAGAAAGTATTCCGGAAAAATTCAAAGAAACCCTGGCTAGACACCTAACTAGATGCATATCTCAATTCCCACATACTATCTCCAAATGTTGGCACTTACCCTCATTGTAAGTATATATAAGAAGGAATAGTACACTTGTTTCCTACATGAACTATTAAAGTCTTTTCTACAATTCATAAACACGTGGGGTTTTTTTATCCAATACATTTGCTATATAGATTCCACTTCTGCCTGTGCTCAGGCAACCAGTTCTTAAAGTGAGGGGGCCTGTGCTCATGACTTTTGAACATCCTGCCCTGGCTGGACAAGGCTGTCCTCATGTACCAGGACATAAGGAGTTGAGGTGGGCCTTCACTGCCCTTCTGTTCTTCTTCCTGCCTGTGTTCATGAGCTAGATCTTTACAGGGTCAGCTGTGCCTTTACCAGCTTTCTGAACTGCAGGCTATAGTTCTCTGGATGGTCTTCTTCAATAGCCAAAGACAAATCTGTCAAGCAGAAGATGAAGGTACAGATAACCCTGTTAAGTGGCAGCACTCTGAGGTCCCACTTAGGGCTAAGAGATGGATGACATGTCAGAATGCAGTATGCAGTTTCAGAAATACTTACAGGCAGATTCAAGCAAGTGAAGACATTTTCAGGACCAGTGACGTTCCTCTGGTGTTCCCTTTGCTTTACTTTAGGTCTTTGGGACGTTCTAGCAGGATGAATTAGCAGAGACATCTCCAATAATCACAAAGAACTCCTCAAATATCTGGTTTTCCAGATGTCGTGCAAGGTACAGAATTGTTTCTGACATGCCATAACATTTAATAAGAGACAGTACTACTCCAGAGGAACTGGAAGACTTGGACCTTTGTATGTATACTCATTACATACATTTCTTTTCACAAGTACCCAGAATCCCTCTACCCTTGGGAAAGCTGACCAGGCTCTAGTGCTGTCATTGTAATGGCTCCACCTTGTGCCAGGTACTTCTACAAATCTGATCCAGATGGAAATCATTCCCTAACAGATTTGAACAGGAGTACTTGGTATGTCTTCAAGGGATGGTATTTGTTCCCACTGAAGCCCTCAGCACTGCCTCTCAGCTTGGTTATGATTCCTCTGACCACACCTCGTCACATTTCTTGGGATATGGCCACTTTACATTTCTGCCAGGTTACAGAGAAGAAAGTCCTCAAATGAGTAGCCCTTGCTTTGTTGACAGCAGGCTCTGGCTAGCTGCTTAATCCTTCTGTCATCTTTCAATAGATACTGCTTTCCTGGTTGCTGTATTACCAGCCAAGAGGTAATAATGACAAGGAATTCCTCACATTAAACCTCCAGATATTTCCTCCTTCTGACCTTCGTATGCTGCCTTTCCCAAAAGTTGTCCTTGAACCATATCCACAAGTACAGCTTAAAGCTGTCTCATACTTTTTATAATTGAAACCTTTTTTGTCCTTTTGTCCTGTTTTTTTTTTTTTTGTTGGCTTTTTGCTTTTCTTTTCTTTTCTTCTTTTTTTTTTTTTTTTTTTTTTTTTTTTTTTTTTTTTTTTTTTAAACCGGCCAAAGCTTCATGTCCTGAGTGCAATTAGCACATTTTTTTTTTTCTCCTTGACAGTGTGGTATTAATTCAAGCCTAAGACTAAGTTTATGGCACAGATAGAGGTTTTTGACAGTTTTGCAGTGACTATTGAAGTGGGTTTCTGATTTGTACTTACTACATTTTATCAAAGAAAGAGCCACTCTGTTTTGTTCAATTTGAACCAATATGATTTTTTTCCCTCTTTGAATAGCAATCTTTAAAGATTTATAGGGCAGCAGCCTGGAGTTCACTAACTATACCAGAGACACATAAAATTACAGTTCTAATAGAAGGTGTGAATTCCGACAACATAAGAAGTTTCAGAATAAAACTAGGAATTTTACTTAAATCCTCAGATTTTTAAATTTCTCAGACTGTAATGATGTGAAAGAACTGGTCACTGGAGCTATGACAAACCTTCCTTCTACTGTGGGATTTATCTAAAGGCCAAAGTGTTTTCCTTGAAACATAGCTAACAGAGAAGGTTCCCATTCATACATTGTCAAACATTTTCTTTCTACAGTAAAAGAATACAATTAGAAATACACACTGAAGGTAGGATGAATTCTTGTTTCACGTTGAAGGTACAGTTTGTAATTGGGGGAATCTCTCCTGGTAGTTTTTTAGATACAAGGCTAGTTTTTACAGGGAAGATTAAAACAAAGTCTCTAAATGTGTATCTTTGCCATCCATCATTCATTTAGCTCAGGTAGGTTAGAATGAGTTTGAACATTCCCTCCTTCTCCACATTTCTCACACCAGGAAAGTGGGTGATCCTGAAGGGTGGGGGGGGGTCGGAAAGGAACCATTTTACACAGTTTGATTCTGTCATGGTCTTTTGCCTGCATTTTGCTGCAGTATCTGTCACAGGCACAGTAAAACCGTCTTCTTCCTTCTTACAACTTCGAATTGTTTTGTCTTACAGGTTTTCTCATATGAGACCTGCTCACCAGAACAGAAAACAACCCACACCGCTTTTTGTGCAGCCTGGCTAAATCAAAATAACAGCATCCTGGCAAACATTTGGTGGAGAGAGTGTAATAATTATTGGTTTGGTTTTCGTTAACCTCTTTTTGTTTAGTCAACATTAAGTCAATCCACCTGGACCTTAATACTGTATGTTACTATAGTAACTTTACAGCCTATTTGATTGTGACAAAGGGCTTCATCTCGTCCATTTCATGCTCCTGTGTCGACCTACTCCCTCCCAGTGTTTTATTATATCTGTCTTTAAGAGTATCTGCAGGAGCCACAGCTGCTGTGCTTTTGTAGCAGAGAGCAGCTTTCACTGTGTGAAATACTCCTCTCTAAAAGGTCTTATGGGCTGATGGCATTATTGAATTTCAAAGCAAAGACAAACAACATTAAATTGTTTAAAGCTAATATTCATGTTTTGCTGTATGCTGTGTTGTTTGGGGTTTTTTTTCAGAATGGAACAGTATATAATCACTGGTTGATGCCCTTGAGAACAAAACCACAAAATAAAGCAATGTAGAATACAAAGAGACTTGAAAGTAATTCAGTTTTCAAAACAAAACAAAAATAATGTGTTGGGGGCTCAGGAAAAACATTAACTCCAGGAGCTGGAGTTTGCAGTTTGCAAAATGAAAAATTGGATAATGCTCCACAAACAGGCCAGATTCCTCCTTGTTAAACCACTGTGAAGCCATTGATTTTAATGGCATTACTCCCGAATTTTTACTGGTACAAGGCTGAGTAGTACATGACCCAGGAGTGCAAAATGTTTAAGACTTTCCAACTGTCGCCTGTTCATTTTACAACCTGGTTGTTCTATAATACTCTAACCAGCCATGTGGATGATTGTAACAAGCCACTACGCAGCTATTGTTTGGATTACCAGTGCCACAGAACTCTTTCATTACATTGTTTGCTCCTGCTGTTGTTTAAATTTACCTTACTCTAGCTTCTCAGCACAATTTATTCCTTACTGGAGCTCTTCTCCCCCCTCTGCTCTACAGCCACTGGCCTCGTGCATGAAAATACTCTACAAATTTATTTTTCTTGAGTCTGTTCAGATTTGCCATATATTGCTAATATTGCTAACCTGGACAATCTGCATATTTAATTCGAGAATAAAACACGGACTCTGCCCTAGTTTTTCTCACTCCTCACATGTTGTTACGGATGCTTCTGAATAAAGATCTGTGCATCTCTTTGTCAGGGCAATGTGGTGAGGTTCCTCCTGCATTTCAGCGGAGCCCCGCTCCAGTTGTGTTAATTGTTGGGCCGGGAGGGCAGCGAGCACTGAATGCCGCCTTGTTAACTTGCTAAGCAGCTGGTCAGCAGGGTAGTTTGATTCCAGCAAGGCTCTTGACACCTCTGCCAAGGGTTATTGATACCTCACACACCCCAACTGAGACAGATTGTTTTAGTCGTGCTTCATATCCATAGCACAGCCTGCAGTTAGGAAAAAAAGTGATTGACAGCTCACACCTCCTGGGCCCTTCTTACTACCAGACACAACATCTGCTATGCCCTGTGGAGCAGTGAACCAACACACACTGAGAGAACTGTTTCTAGCATTGTCAGGGTTGATTTTATTTAACCCTTTCTGGCTGCTCTCTGGAGATGCACACAGGGGTTTCTGTAATCCTTTACACGTGCTTAAAAAGTGTGGAGTACTTGACCAAGCAAACACTGGAGAAGGTGGTGCAAGGGATGGTGAGGAAACCAGTCGGCAAGGTGATCGGCATGCTCTGGATTGCAAAACAGAAACTGTGTTATCCCTGTAGTAGCACTGCTTATTTCCAAAGAGAGCTGCAGACACGACTGATGAGGAGTGCAGCTCTGAAACATGGTTTGTAACTCCTGGTGCAATTTCACTGCATGGACCCACCAGGGAGGGGGCACAACCGCAAGATCAAGCAAGACTGTTTACTAACTAGTCACCTAGGTCAAAGTACACTTTGGTGAAAGGTTAGGCTATATGAACAAATACCAGAGTATAGTTTTTTGACAGAGAGTAGAGAGAGAAATGGTACTGTTTGTTACCTTCAGAAAACTAGTCAGTGATAGACTTGGCAACAGCAGCATCCTCAATATAGAGGATTGCATGTTTGATTACAAATATGGGTCATTAAATATACATGCAAGGAGCTTTTGTAAACTGCCTTCAGTACATGAAAAAATTATAAGAAATATTTTAAAGATTCCCAAAAGCAAACCAATAGTTTTAAAATACATCTGACATGTTCGAAGAACTGATTTGTCTTATTTTTGGAAAGGTTTTTTGTTGTTTTTTTCCCCCCAAAATAGAACGAGAAGTATTGTTGTAGCACAGAAATGAATATTTTTATAAATCTTTGCTTTCATCGTATTGCTATAGTCAGTGAGACTTTCACAGAAAATGCTATGCAAAGCTGCAGAAGCCATATAGTAACGGATCAAAAGGAAATTTTGGTCCCTTTATTTTCATTTGGCTACAGACTGGCTTCCCACCATGCTGTCATGCTTTAGAACTCATGCTTGCCAGCTATATTATCTGTGTTTACAATGCCATAAGGACGTGTTATGCTACAGAGGAACTAATAGCATTATTTATTATATCTTTATTATAGCAATGTAATTAGCAATATTATTATTGCTAAGCATCACTATCACCTCTTGTCAGCACCATGTAACTCCAACATAAGTCACTGTGTATTTTATATCCTGGGCAAAATTATTGTCTGAGTTTATATGATGCTGTCTTGCTCGTACTTCGTGGGATTATATGGCTGTGTTCTGCTGGTAGATTGAGGATTTTTACTACAGTAAACGAGCATTATGACTCCATGACTTTCTGTACACAGCTCTCACTTCTGTTGATTGTCTGTCCTTTGTTCCAGATGCCACAAACTGAGCCCACTATGGAGTAAACAGGTGACCTTCAAGAACCTGAACTGTACTTTCTGATGACTTTCAAACTTGGAGCAGCCTCGGTGTGGATTACATGAAAAAGACAGAATCCTAAATTAGTGAAAAGTTATTTTGTTTCTGGACTTGCATAGTTACTATAACTACATTTCCTCTAAAGGTTCCTTTAGCCCACTTGTGAAACAAAGAGAAATGCATAAACTGAGGCCAGAAGTCAGGTGCATGGCAAAGTCAGGCTCTGAGTTATGTCCTTTCTCTGCAACAGTTGTCCCCTCTAGAGGTCACATTTGTTTAAAATAATACCACATTTCCTCCAAATGAGCAGTTTGTAGATTATTTTGAAATACAATATAACTGACAAGAAAGAACTCAGTTTCAA
The DNA here is from genome assembly GCF_000699245.1 of Pterocles gutturalis. NCBI lineage: Eukaryota > Metazoa > Chordata > Aves > Pterocliformes > Pteroclidae > Pterocles > Pterocles gutturalis. Next base: position 1,576 of record NW_010107088.1, on the reverse strand, counting down.
TTTCTTTGTCCAGGATATAAAATACACAGTGGCTTCTGTTGGAGTCACATGGTGCTGACGAGAGACTAGTGATGCTTAGTGATAATATTGCTAAGTTAGCACCAAATTTGAAAGTGTGTCATGAAGAAGGAGCTCTGAAGTAGACATTCAAATAAATGAACAGCAGTCCCACTTCTCAGAAAAACATATTTATTTCTAGTGTTCATTTCTAATGAGATGGTGTTAAGGGACATGATGCAAACTCAGCAAGTCCAAATAATTATCTTTCATTTGTTGTCTAAATCCACCAGAAATGGAGAAATGAGCCACCCTTGCAGACAACAGGAGAACATGGCAACATCTTGAACTGACAGCCCCTTGGCACTTACCAGGCAAAGACCAAGCAAAGCCAGACAGACAAGGCTTCAGGAAAAGGCTTTGGCTCCAGTGAAACTCACCCCAAACTACCTTCTCCAACATCAGAGATTTAGTTCCTGGTGTTGATGAAGTAATTAACTATTAGCAAAATCAGATATATATTTATAGAATATATAAAAATATGCACTGGTCAGAATAGCTATGTTACCAGTAACTGACATCAGTACAAGTAACTGACACCAGTACAAGTCAGTACTGATGGACTGACTTGTCCATCAGTAACAAACAGATCAGCATGTCAGATCACCAATTGCTCAGATGTGGTATCTTCTCTTGGCAAACACTAGAAGTATCAAGTCAGCTCAGCAACAAAGTATGGGCAAAAGTTAGGGAGAGTGTTGGGTTCCTGTTCATCATGCCACACTTGTTCCTGTGTGACACGGAAACCCTTGAAAAGAAGGGAGATCTCCTCTAAATCAAACAAGAGGAAATGCAATAATTTGAGAAACTGGAATAGTACAGCTGGATTGCAAAGAACTCCATCGAAGCAGTAGGCAACAATCACGGGAAATCATGAAACAAAACCAGGTATAGTAGAAAGCAACAGAATGGTCATTTCTTAACCACTTTTTAAGGTTCACAGTAAACTATCTCTATCAGGTTTTCCCTGTCCATTGTCTGTTAGCGTGTTGGAACGTATAAAAGAGTTAATGTTGATTGAGAAGGAAGATGTGATGTATCAAACATAATTACCTCCAGGATCTGTATTCCATTCTCTTTTTTTTTTTCCCCTGAGAAGGCAATCCTATTGTTTACTCTGAAAGGCAAAATCAACGGTCAACACGGAAGCAACTACATGAAATTTGCCAATGGCTATCTGATAAGTAGAAGACTCAGACTACACAAACTAAAGGTCTTTTCTGCTCTTAAAATCTAACATATTTGAAATAATTAAGGTGTTAATCAAGCTCTTGTAACTGCAGGGAAGTATTTCATACTGTTTGACTCCTAAGTTCTGTTCATGAGTGGACGTGTGCTTGTTTCTTTTACAGGAGAGCATCTCAGTAGAGCAATCAAAGCAAAAAATAGTCCTGTATGTCTACACATGTACCTACCTCTCTCTGATAGCTTTGGTATGACATTCGCAGATAATCACTGAGATGCCTGGGTTATATTGTAACCTAAATATTTAGAAGATACAGAGAAGGCAGAGTTACTG
>NW_010107087.1:2639-2944 GCF_000699245.1 Pterocles gutturalis | reverse complement strand
CGCAGCCGGCAGGGAAGGGCAGGCAGAGTGTCTGCCCAGAAAATGAACCTCCGGGTCTGGGGGCAGCACGGTGCAGCCTGCTCCCCAGCACGAGGGCTGGACTGCAGCACGGCAACGCTCCGCCGCGCCAGGCCAGCCGCACAGGGCAGCTTCCCACGGTGCCGGTGGCATCGGGGATGCATCTGGAACAGATATGGAGCTGCAGCAATGGGTTTGCACACTCGGATAAATGTTTTTGTGAACTCTGCACAGGTCAGAGGGGACTCTCCGGCGGGCCAATCATACAGATGCTTAGTTACCTTGCA